>NC_091984.1:10962630-11042630 GCF_044704955.1 Pristiophorus japonicus | reverse complement strand
GGCCTACTACTGCTATTTTCTAACCCTGCGAGATATCTACACCCCTCCCTCTCACTTTAACCTCCTCCAGCCCTACAATCCTCCAAGATATCTGTGCTCCCCAATTCTGGCCTCTCGCACATCCCTGATTTTAATCATCCCACTTTGGCAGCCGTGTCTTCAGTCGAGAAATCTCTCCCGAAACCTTTCTGCTTCTCTACCTCCATCTCCTCCTTCAAAACACTCATTAAATCCTACACCTTTTTTTTGGTCAACTGTCCTAAGACCTTCTTATGTGTCAAATTTTGTTTAATAATCACTCCTGTGAATTGCCTTGGGATGTTTTGCTACCATAAAGTGCTATATAAATGCAAGTGGTTGTTGTGTTGTTGTTGGTGGTTGTTGTTGTTGCTGGCCCACTCCAGATTTGCCAGCTCTACCTCCGACCAGTGGCTGATGAGTGAGAAGGGAGAGCTGCACTGGGCAGTTGGTACTTCACCAGTCTCCCTGCAACGGGACCAGCCCCTCGAGCGGAGTGAGCTGACCCACTGGGATAAGGCGGGGTGGGGGAGGTGGAGGGGGGGCGGGGGAATAAGTCTGGGCTCCTGATGATTATCCTGTGCCACCACTCCCCCCCGCCCCCCGCCCCCGCCCACCCCCCTGCGCCCAGCCGGTGGAAGTCCAATGTGAGAAGCAAGGACTCGATTGTGATGCCTTCCACAGCTGAGTAGCTTGCAGGCACTTTCTCTTAAGCCATCGGCAGTGAGGTATTGGTGGAGCCTTTCCCAGCGAAAACCGGCACCTTCAGGAATGGAGAGGATTGAACGAGAAAAAAAAAATGCAAATATAAAAAGCATAATGACCGAAGCTTTGGTGCTCAAGTGACAATAATAAGTTAGACCTGCACCTGGATTAACGGGCCAGCTGCTTGGGCCGATACATAATGCGGCAAACAACCACAGCTGCTGCATTTGGTGATTCTTATCCTTTCTCCTCGCTCGCTCGCTCTCTCAGCTGAAGGCATCGAATCCTTGTTATGGTACAGGTGACAGGCCCCCAACAGCTGCAAACACCTCACCCAAGTCTCCACCCTTTGTGTGTGAACCTCGGCAGCCAGTAGCACAAGCTGTCTGACCATGGGAGGGACAATACAGCCCAGCTCAATCCTGTCCTCACCCAATTTGTATCCAGTGGGAGGGACGATTTATTTCTCTCTCTCTGTCCCCCCTCAGCTGACATTCCCTTCCGTAGCTCAAGGGGCATTGAGGTCAGGTATGGCATCCCGAATGCCTCCCTGGGCTCTGCTAACGGCACAGACTAGCACTTGGACCTGGGATCCACTGGCCTGTACTGCTCAGCTACATGACGCCGTCCCCAAGTCAGTCTTCAGACAGTCCCGTCAAGCGACGCTCCTCAAAATGACAATGATCATAAAATATCAGTATTTTCCTCTGGACGGTTAGTTGACTTAATCATTGAATCACAGAATAGAAGCACAGAAGGAGGCCATTCGGCCCATCGTGCCTGTGCCGGCTCTGTGAAAGAGCTGTCTGGTTAGTCCCACTCCCCGCTCTTTCCCCACAGCCCTGCAAATTTTTCCCCTTCAAGTATTTATCCAATTCCCTTTAGACAGTTACTATTGAATCTGCTCCCACCGCCCTTTCAGGCTGTGCATTTCAGATCACAACAACTCACTGCGTAAAAATAATTCTCCTCATCTTCCCCCTCTGATTATTTGGCCAATTACCTTAACTCTATGTCCCCTGGTTACCAACCCTCCCGTCCATACATAAGAACATAAGAAATAGGAGCAGGAGTAGGCCATTTGGCCCCTCGAGCCTGCTCCACCATTCAATAAGACCATGGCTGATCTGATCCTGGGCTCAGCTCCACTTCCCTGCCCGCTCCCCATAACCCTTTACTCCCTTAATCAAAAATCTGTCCATCTCCACCTTAAATGTATTCAATGACCCAGCCTCCACAGCTCTCTGGGGTAGAAACAGGCATTTAATCTTAAACGAGTCGTTTATATAGGCTTTACTCCAAAATCCAACCAAGCAATGAAAAAGATTTAATCCGCGGCCTTTATGAGAGCATTCCGCTCTTCTTACAACAATGACTAATAAAAATGAATGCCGCACTTTAATTGTTCTCAGTTATACGTCAAGGGTTCAGTCAATCGGGATTTGTAGATTTTAAATGAAAGCCCCTGGACTATTGTAAACCTCCTATTGTAAGTTCAGCACATCATTTTCCGTCAATAAATTTAGATTGCACACCGCTCCAGCATGTAGATTAATTGGCGCACAGGCAGGAGGCTGACCTCGGTATGCCACGAGCCCGAGACTGATCTCCAGAATAGCCCCGCAGTGTAGTGGAATATAGCCTGTGTACTTGAAGCATTCATTGGGCTAGGGCAGAACGCCTGAGCCTGCTACTTCCAACGTACAGGCAAGGCTCGATCTGCTGCACCAACGAGGCAGGAAACGATGGAAACGGAGGCAAGCCAGTCATCCAAACCACAGTATTAATGCACGCCGATGCATTAAGGTTCTCGATCCAAAGCCCAGAGGAATATGAGATGCCACAGTCTCTAATTGGACTGCACTCAGACACATGATGCCACTGACTCCACAGAGCAGGACAGTCGGCGGGACTGAATTCTGTTTCATGACTGTGGGTTGGAAAAATTACTTCTGCACACAAAGAAAATGTGGTGCCTTCCTGACAAAACGCGTTTCCCAATTATTTATCTTTCTGCTTTCCGCAGAAAGTAGCAGATTAAGAACCATTCGCCAGTTTAATTGCCGTGAGCACAAATTTTAACATGGTGCGCCTGAACCTGACAGTTCTGCACTGGGCCCGAGCGGCCAGTGGCATCACAATGCCCGACTGGCGCCCGCAGCTCTTTGGTCGCCTGAGAATGAGGCCTGAGGGCTAATTTCGGGAGATCACCGGGCCGATATATCTTTGGGCGCTTGCAGAAGTCGCGCGCCTGTTTCGCGCCCGTCATATGGCACCAACTAACTTCGTCCCCCAAAAACTACAGGAAAACTAGCAGGGAAAAGAAAGGCAAAGTACTTAAAAGTCTTAGTCATTATCGCAGCAGCAGAGGAGAGGGTGTACGTAGCCCCCGCAACATGATACTGTCACACGCGAGCAAGATTCAGCAGCTTCAGGTGAGGCGCTGAAAAATAACAACACTAGAAATTATTATTAACCTGATTCTCACGTGTGGGCCTTGTTCAAGCACGGTCAGCCTGCTTAAGATGATATGCAAGAAATTAGGTTAGCCTCAGAGAGACAAAATGTAAAAAGTCAATTGTGGTTTGCTGAATACAGAGATTGTGCTGTGGACATTTGAGTGATTCTGTACAAGCGAGGCCTGCTCTATAACTCATAAGTGATTTACAGTCAGCCCCCCCAAACATGCGAGAAATAAATGAGTGCATTGCTAAAGCATCCTATAAAACTATAGAATGTCACAGCACAAAGGGAGGCCATTCGGCCCATCGTGCCTGTGCCGGCTGATTGGTACAGCTATCCAACTAATGACAACTCCAATCATCACGCCTGGCAAATGCAACTGCAACTTTGCGATCAGCAACATCTGCAAACAGCACTGAGGTGAATGACCATTTCATTTATTTTTGATGATGGTGCGTTGGCCGGTGGAACTCTTCTGCATCAGAGCATTGGACTTTCACCAGCTAGCAAACCGCCTGAAGGGGCGACAGGTTTGCCCGAAGGATATCAGCTCCCTCACTACTGCACTGCACTGAGCTACCCACTGAGCCAAGCTGGCCCTTGTGTGAAGACAGTTATCATGTGCCTCAGCATGTAATTAAATAATCACACCATCATACTCCACGTTCCCCTCCAAGTCACACACTTGGACATATAATCGGCCGTTCCTTCATTGCCGCTGGATCAAAATTGTGCACTCCCTCCCCAGCAACACTGTGGGAGTACCTTCATCACATAAGAACATAAGAAATAGGAGCAGGCGTAGGCCATTTGGCCCCTCGAGCCTGCTCCACCATTCAATAAGATCATGGCTTTAGCTCCACTTCCCTGCCCGCTCCCCAGAACCCTTTACTCCCTTATCGCTCAAACATTTGTCTATCTCTGCCTCAAACATATTCAATGACTCAGCCTCCACAGCTCTCTGGGGCAGAGAATTCCATAGATTTACAACCCTCTGAGAGAAGAAATTTCTCCTCATCTCAGTTTTAAATGGGCGGCCCTTATTCTAAGACTATGTCCCCTAGTTTTAGTTTCCCCCATGTGTGGAAATATCCTCTCTGCATCCACCTTGTCGAGGCCCCTCATTATCTTATAAGTTTCAATAAGATCACCTCTCATTCTTCTGAAATCCAATGTGTATAGGCCCAACCTACTCAACCTATCCTCATAAGTCAACCCCCTCATCTCCAAAATCAACCTCGTGAATCTTCTCTGAACTGCCTCCAATGCAAGTATATCCTTCCTTAAATACGGAGACCAAAACTGTACACAGTACTCCAAGTGTGGCCTCACCAATACCCTGTACAGTTGTAGCACATGGGGCTGCTGTGGTTCAAGAAGGCGGCTCACCACCACCTTCTCGAGGGCAATTAGGGATGGGCAATAAATGACGGTCTTGCCAGCGACGCCCACATGCAGGAACGAATAAAAAAATCCATTGAACACCAGCTATTGAGTGAAAATTAATTTTAATGGGCAATTTGCAGTTTTAATGGCCCATAAAAATTGTTGAGTCTGCATTATAATGTACTGGAGAAATATAATTGCGAGAGGGATGGAATACAAAAGCAGGGAGGTCCTGCTGCAACTGTATAGGGTATTGGTAAGGCCGCACCTGGAGTACTGCGTGCAGTTTTGGTCACCTTACTTAAGGAAGGATATACTAGCTTTGGAGGGGGTACAGAGACGATTCACTAGGCTGATTCTGGAGATGATGGGGTTACCTTATGATGATAGATTGAGTAGACTGGGTCTTTACTCGTTGGAGTTCAGAAGGATGAGGGGTGATCTTATAGAAACATTTAAAATCATGAAAGGGATAGACAAGAATGAGGCAGAGAGGTTGTTTCCACTGGTAGGGGAGACTAGAACTAGGGGGCACAGCCTCAAAATACGGGGGAGACAATTTAAAACCGAGTTGAGAAGGAATTTCTTCTCCCAGAGGGTTGTGAATCTGTGGAATTCTCTGCCCAAGGAAGCAGTTGAGGCTAGCTCATTGAAGATATTCAAGTCACAGATAGATAGATTTTTAACCAATAAGGGAATTAAGGGTTACGGGGAGCGGGCGGGTAAGTGGAGCTGAGTCCACGGCCAGATCAGCCATTATCTTATTGAATGGCGGAGCAGGCTCGATGGGCTAGATAGCCTACTCCTGTTCCTAATTCTTATGTTCTTATGTTCTTATGTTCTTATACCATCGACTTTGTCCATGGTCCGAATTAAAAATCAGCGTGGACAGAGAACGCAATGACATATTGGACCCACATTTGTTCCACATAGTTAACCCAATAGAAGGTACAACGCACTGAACCTTTTTTGGAGACTTCAAACTAGTCTTACTGAGAATAGCGTAAGACACGGCTGGAATACAAAGGCCAGGAAGCTATGCTTCAGTTGTACAGGGCCTTGGTCAGACACCACTTGGAGTATTGCGTTCAGTTTTGAGTGCCGCACCTCAAGGAGGATATATTGGCCTTGGAGGGGAGTTACAGCCCAGATTCACCAGGGGTTTAAAGGGTTAAATTGTGAAGACAATTTGCATAAAATTCCCTTGAGTATGGAAGATTGAGAGGAGATCTATTCGAGGTGTTTAAAATGTGAAAAGGATTCGATAGGGTGGATAGAGAGAAGCTATTTCCTCTGGCGAGGAGTTCAGAACAAGGGGAGCATAATCTTAAAATTAGAGCGAGGCCATTTAGGAGGGAAATCAGGAAGCACTTCTTCACACAAAGGGTAAGGAATATCTGGAATTCTCTCCCCCAAAAGGCTGTGAATGCTGGCTCAATTAAAATTTTCAAGACAGAAATCGATAAGATTTTTGAGGGATATGGGAACAACAATGTTGAGGTACAGACCGGCCATGATCTGATTGAACGGCAGAACAGGCTCGAAGGGCCGAGAGGCCTCCTCCTGTTCCTACATCCCATGAACTCCACAAAGCCACCCCAGGTGTCACAGTAGCTCAGGAGGATGTGTGGCTCATGATAGAGAAGGTGAAGGACAAACCAGAAGGCTCAAATCAATTTTAAAACAAGACAAGGTGGGGTGAGCGCCACGGTATCTCTCCCGATTTTAAGACTCAGGATCAGGCTCTGTATGTAGCCCTTCCATCATCGGTTCACGGTGACTGCAGTGAGGGCGATTTTAAAAATCCTGAAAAATGGCCAAACGGCCAGAAAAACCAGTTGGGCGTCTTGAACTCCCCCTTTACCATCCGCGGCTGTCTGAATCAATTTTCATACGGGTCTTTACATGGGTGCCCAGCACTCTCACCCAAGACAGGTGGGAGGCTGTTTAAATATACAGATTAGGGTCCTACGGCAGTTGTGGGACACCAATTGCCATCTTCATGTACAAATGGACACAGTGTGCAGGCCAGGCCCGGTTAGGAGCCACCAAACCAGTGATTGTTATAGGTCAGGGGAATGTTTTGGAGGGGCGGGGGGAAATTTTGTGGATCCCTTCCCCCGAACTCCCCTCCTACCTTGGGATTGACTCCACCACCGTTCCCAACAAGGCCGAATTGCACGACAACTCTGTGTAGAAGCCAGCGGATTTCAGCCTTCAAAAAGAAGTGAGCTGAAACAGGGCTCATTAAACCCGTCTAAGTACAAATTAGGGCCAAAGGTGAAAATGGTTGGGGCTGGCCAATAATTGGCTTTGGGCATCGCCAACCTAGTGTTTTGGGCCGCAGTTAGAAATTGCCCCCAGTGCATCCGATCTACAGGATGGCTGTGGTAACTCACTAAGACTACTTCGAGAGTGTCTCCCTCCCTCCGTTGTGAACTCTACCACCGCGATGGGACAACAACAACAACAACTTTTATTTATATAGCGCCTTAAACATAGTAAAGCATTCCAAGGCGCTTTACAGCAGTGCTATAAGACAAAACAGATAAATTTTGAAACCAAGCCACATAAGAAGAAATTACGGCAGATGACCAAAAGGGTCAAACAGATAGGTTTTAAGGAGTGTCTTAAAGGAGGAAAGAGAGGTAGAGAGGTGGAGAGGTTTAGGGCCTAGGCAGCTGAGGGCACGGCCACCGATGGTTGAGCGATTGTAATCAGGGATGCTCAAGAGGGCAGAATTTGAGGAGCGCAGACATCTCGTGGGGTTGTGGGGCTGGAGGAGATTACAGAGATAGGGAGGGGCGAGGCCATGGAGGGATTTGAAAACAAGGATGAGAATTTTGAAATCGGGGCGTTGCTTAACAAGAAAAGCAATCTGGCGGGAATACCATCGCCTCCAAGTTCTCCTCCAAGTGGCGCAGCACCCTGAATGGCCATTCGTTTGTCGTCACTGGGTCAACAACCCGGCCTAACACCATTGTGGCCGCACCCTCACCACAACAGCTGTAGCGACTTTAGGAGCAGGCCCCACCACCTTCAAACAGGGCACCTGGTGATGAGCAATAGGTTCGACCCATCCACCTCCACGGAGGTGTGTGTGGGGGACCTGACCCATCCACCTCCATGGCACGAACCTGGTATTGCAGTACTTCCAGGAACGGTGCAGTGGCTCTAGGCCTTTTGGCTAAGAGCATTGGCGCAGAGTGATCCTTGATGTGTGCAAGGTGACCTCTGGCGTTTGTGATTTGACAAAGAATTGGAACGATTGGCTACGAATTTCAAAAAAAAAAAAAATAGGTTCAGTCTTGCCAGCCCTGCCCACATCCCAAAAACAAACTAGATATAAAGTGTGTTGCGAAATCGTGCCTGCTGCTGCCAATGCAAACTGCAAGGGAGCCAAATGAAGAGCTAAGGCAGTAAGCTGTTGAGGTGTTATGCTTTCTTGCTTTGTAGTAAAATGCCAAGTAGAAGCTCTATAATAATATTTCATCGCAGTCAGGAGGAAGGAGGCGGTAAGTGACAAGAAATTGAATTGCTTAAGAAAACTATATAATTAAAAGAAGTTCTGTGATATTGTTTATTGCACCGGGAGGAAGGATGAGTCTGCTGCAGAGTAAAATGATAACCACTTTCCTTTCGAATGCAGTTAGGAGGTCATTACACAGTCACCGGAGCAATTCCTCCTCCATGTTCGGGAATTAGAAATCAGGGGAGCATTCTTCCAGTTCCTACCCTAGAAGGATGGTGCAGGAGAACGATGGATTTACACAACCTGAGCTTTTCTTAAAGCTGTAGCTGCTGTGGGAATTATTATTTTTCAAAGAACAACAGTTTCTAATTGTAGCTTTTAAACTGAAAACCCCCAGGGGTTAAAACAGAGGAGACTGGAGAATTTACCAAACACGGTTTTCAACATCCAATTTGTTTTGGTGTTAAGGGGAGAGGAAGAGCCATGCCCTAGGCAGCCCTGCAAAGATAACATGATATTCCAACAATGTTACCAACCAATGTTCCCTCATCTTATTTTTGGTGCGCAGTCCCTTTAAGTGGATGCGCGGCCGATTGAAATTTTCTCGCAGCGCGGTTTCTCCCATATAAAAGCCGGTGAGCGGCCTGGGTGGGATCTCCAGACCCGCTGCGTGGCTCCACGGCCACACAGCTGAGCGGAAACATTGCAGTCAACCCTCCAGAATTGTCCCGGAGTCTTCGTGAATGTCAGAATAATCTCCTGGACACTGCAAACCCGGAGAACAATCATTGGGGCATTAAAAACATTGGGTGCGTTCTTCCCATTTTCTTTTGAACAGTTTTGTGTATCAAGATATAAAGATTTTGGAGACGGGAAAATAGGCTGTTTGAATGGGAGCGGTTGGAAGCAGGAGGTTATGTGAGCAAACCTCCAGGAATAGGTCCAACCAGAGCTGTCAGCCCTATATTCCCACGCAGAGTGAACTGGAAAAAAAATGTTTTTAATTCGTTCATGGGGATGTGAGCGTCGCTGGCAAGGACAGCACTTTTAAAAAAATTTTTTTTTCCAATTTCGTTCCAGATCAACTCTAACGCCAAAGATCACTTTGCGCCAATGAGTTTGATCATAGGCCAAAAGGCCGAGAGGTGAAGTTGCACCGTTCCTGGAAATATTGCAATACCAGGTCGGTGCATGGAGTGGACAGGGCATGCCCCTGATCCAGCTCCCTGTCCAAAAATCAATTCAATATCATGTCCCCATAGGGGATATTAAACTGATAAGAACAGATACTACACTTGGCCAGCATTTATTTTTTTTTTATTCGTTGCCAATCTTTCCAATTCTTTGTCAGATCATCTTGTCAGATTACAAACGCCAGAGGTCACCTTGCACACATCAAGGATCACTCTGCGCCAATGCTCTTAGCCAAAAGGCCTAGAGCCACTGCACCGTTCCTGGAAGTACTGCAATACCAGGTTCGTGCCATGGAGGTGGATGGGTCAGGCCCCCCACACACCTCCGTGGAGGTGGATGGGTCAAGCCACCCCAATAGGCCAGCATTTATTTATTTATTTTTATTTTTTTATTTTTTGAAATTCGTAGCCAATCGTTCCAATTCTTTGTCAAATCACAAACGCCAGAGGTCACCTTGCACACGCCAAGGATCACTCTGCGCCAATGCTCTTAGCCAAAAGGCCTAGAGCCACTGCACCGTTCCTGGAAGTACTGCAATACCAGGTTCGTGCCATGGAGGTGGATGGGTCAGGTCCCCCACACACCTCCGTGGAGGTGGAATAGGCCAGCATTTATTGCCCATCCCTAACTGACCTTGAGAAGGTGGTGGTTACCGTATTCTTGAACCGCTGCCGTCCTTGTGGTGAAGACTCCCACAGTGCTGTTAGGGAGGGAGTTCCAAGATTTTGACCAAGTGACGAAAGTGAGTGACTTGGAGAGGAACGTGGAGGTGATGGTGTTCCCAAGCACCCGTTGTCCTTGTGCCTCTAGGTGGTATAGGTCGCGTGTTTGGGAGGTGCTGCCAAAGAAGCCTTGGCGAACTGCTGCAGTGCATCTTGGAGATGGTACACACTGCAGCCACGGTACATCGGTGATGGAGCGAGTGAATGTTTAAGGTGGTGGATACGGTGCCAATCACGTAGATTGTTTTGTCCTGGATGGTGTCGAGCTTCTTCAGTGTTGTTCGAGCTGCACTCATCCAGGCAATTGGAGAGTTTTCCATCACACTCCTGATTTCTGCCTTGTAAAGGATGGAAAGACTTTGGGGAGTCAGGAGGTGAGACACTAACTTCAGAATTCCCAGCCTCTGACCTGCTCTTGTGGCCACAGTATTTATAAGAACATATGAACATAAGAAATAGGAGCAGGAGTAGGCCATTTGCCTCTCGAGCCTGCTCCGCCATTTAATAAGATCATGGTTGATCTGATCATGGACTCAGTGCCACTTCCCTGCCCGCTCCCCATAACCCTTTGTTCCCTCATCGCTCAAAAGTCTGTCTATCTCCGACTTAAATATGTTCAATGACCCAGCCTCCACAGCTCTCTGTGCTAATTGGGAACTCAGGGACGCTCTATGTGTGGGAAGTGTATCTTGCTGCAGCTCCTGACAGACCGCACTGCAGCACTGAAGCTGTGGGTGGATTCACTCTGGAACATCCGCAATGCTGAGGATGCCGTGAATAGCACGTTTAGTGATTTGGTCGTACCACAGGTAAAGGTTACACAGACAAATAGGGAATGGGTGATCAACAGGAAGAGCAGTGGAAGGAAGGTAGTGCAGAGGTCCCCTGCGGTCATCCCCCTCCAAAACAGATACATCGTTTTGGGTACTGTTGGGGGGGATGACTCATCAGGGGAGGGCAGCAGCACTCAAGTTCATGGCACTGTGGGTGGCTCTGCTGCAGAGGAGAGCAGGAAAAAGAGTGGGAGAGCTATAGTGGCAGGGGATTCTATTGTAAGGGGAATAGATAGATGTTTCTGCGGCGGCAATCGAGAATCCAGGATGGTATGTTGCCTCCCTGGTACAAGGGTCAAGGATGTCTCGGAATGGCTGCAGGACATTTTGGAGGGGGAGGGTGAACAGCCAGTTGTCGTGGTGCATATAGGTACCAACGATATAGGTAAAAAATGGGGTGAGATCCTACAAGCTGAATTTAGGGAGCTAGGAGTTAAATTAAAAAGTAGGACCTCAAAGGTAGTAATCTCAGGATTGCTACCAGTGCCATGTGCTAGTCAGAGTAGGAATTGCAGGATAGCTCAGATGAATATGTGGCTTGAGGAGTGGTGCAGAAGGGAGGGATTCAAATTCCTGGGACATTGGTACCAGTTCTGGGGGAGGTGGGATCAGTACAAATCGGACAGTCTGCACCTGGGCAGGACCAGAACCAATGTCCTAGGGGTAGTGTTTGCTAGTGCTGTTGGGGAGTGATTAAACTAATATGGCATGGGGATCGGAACCTATGCAGGGAGACAGAGGGAAGTAGAATGGGGGCAGAAGCAAAAGATAGAAAAGAAGAAAAGTAAAAGTAGAGGGCAGAGAAACCCAAGGCAAAAATCAAAAAGGGCCACATTACAGCAAAATTCTAAAGGAGCAAAGTGTGTTAAAAAGACAAGCCTGAAGGCTCTGTGCCTCAATGCGAGGAGTATTCGTAATAAGGTGGACGAATTAACTGCACCGGCAGCAATGAATGAATATGATATAATTGGCATCACGGAGACATGGCTCTAGGGTGACCAAGGTTGGGAACTCAACATCCAGGGGTATTCAACATTCAGGAAGAATAGACAGAAAAGAAAAGGAGTGGGGTAGCGTTGCTGGTTAAAGAGAAAATTAACGCAATAGTAAGGAAGGACATTAGCTTGGATGATGTGGAATCAGTATGGGTGGAGCTGCGGAATATCAAAGGGCAGAAAACACTAGTGGGAGTTATGTACAGACCACCAAATAGTAGTAGTGAGCTTGGGGACAGCATCAAACAAGAAATTAGGGATGTGTGCAATAAAGGTACAGCAGTTATCATGAGCAACTTTAATCTACATATAGATTGGGCTAACCAAACTGGTAGCAATACGGTGGAGGAGGATTTCCTGGAGCGTATTAGGAATGGTTTTCTCGACCAATATGTCGAGGAACCAACGAGTGGGCTGGCCATCCTAGATTGGGTGATGTGTAATGAGAAAGGACTAATTACCAATCTTGTTGTGCGAAGCCCCTTGGGGAAGAGTGACCATAATATGGTAGAATTCTTTATTAAGGTGGAAAGTGACATAGTTAATTTGGAGACTAGGGTCCTGAACTTAAAGAAAGGTAACTTCGATGGCATTGAGACGTGAATTGGCGAGATGTTACTTAAAGGGTTAACGGTGGATAGGCAATGGTAAACATTTAAAGATCACATGGATGAATTTCAACAAATGTACATCCCTGTCTGGAGTAAAAATAAAACGGGAAAGGTGGCTCAACCGTGGCTAACAAGGGAAATTAAGGATAATGTTAAATCCAAGGAAGAGGCATATAAATTGGCCAGAAAAAGCAGCAATCCTGAGGACTGGGAGAAATTTAGAATTCAGCAGAGGAGGATAAAGGGTTTAATTAGGAGGGGGAAAATAGAGTACGAGAGGAAGCTTGCCGGGAACATAAAAACTGACTGCAAAAACTTCTACAGATATGTGAAGAGAAAAAGATTAGTGAAAACAAACGTAGGTCCTTTGCAGTCAGATTCAGGGGAATTTATAATGGGGAACAAAGAAATGGCAGACCAGCTGAACAGATACTTTGGTTCTGTCTTCACGAAGGAAGACACAAGTAACCTTCCAGATTACTAGGTGACCAAGGGTCTAGTGAGAAGGGGGAACTGAAGGAAATCCTTATTAGGCGGGAAATTGTGTTAGGGAAATTGATGGGATTGAAGACCGATAAATCCCCGGGGCCTAATAGTCTGCATCCCGGAGTACTTAAGGAAGTGGCCCTAGAAATAGTGGATGCATTGGTGATCATTTTCCAGCAGTCAATCGACTCTGGATCAGTTCCTATGGACTGGAAGGTAGCTAATGTAACACCACTTTTTAAAAAAGGAGGGAGAGAGAAAACGAGTAATTATAGTCCGGTTAGCCTGACATCAGTAGTGGGAAAAATGTTGGAATCAATTATTAAAGACGAAATAGCAGCGCATTTGGAAAGCAGTAACAGGATTGGTCCAAGTCAGCATGGATTTATGAAAGGGAAATCATGCTTGACAAATCTACTAGAATTTTTAGAGTGGACAAAGGAGAACCAGTGGATGTGGTGTATTTGGACTTTCAAAAGGCTTTTGACAAGGTCCCACACAAGAGATTGGTGTGCAAAATTAAAGCACATGTTACTGGAGGTAATGTACTGATGTGGATAGAGAACTGGTTGGCAGACAGGAAGCAGAGAGTCGGGATAAACGGGTCCTTTTCAGAATGGCAGGCAGTGACTAGTGGGGTGCGCAGGGCTCAGTGCTGGGACCCCAGCTATTTACAATATACATTAATGATTTAGGTGAAGGAATTGAGTGTAATATCTCCAAGTTTGCAGATGACACTAAGCTGGGTGGTGGTGTAAGCTGTGAGGAGGACGCTAAGAGGCTGCAGGATGACTTGGGCAGGTGAGTGGGCAAATGCATGGCAGATACAGGATAATGTGGATAAATGTGATGTTATTCACTTTGGGGGCAAAAACACGAAGGCAGAATATTATCTGAATGGCGGCAGATTAGGAAAAGGGGAGGTGCAATGAGACCTGGGTGTCATGGTACATCAGTCATTGAAAGTTGGCATGCAGGTACAGCAGGCGGTGAAGAAGGCAAATGGTAGGTTGGCCTTCATAACTTGGGGATTTGAGTATCGGAGCAGGGAGGTCTTACTGCAATTGTACAGGGCCTTGGTGAGGCCTCACCTGGAATATTGTGTTCAGTTTTGGTCTCCTAATCTGAGGAAGGACTTTCTTGCTATTGAGGGAGTGCAGCGAAGGTTCACCAAACTGATTCCCGGGATGGCAGGACTGACATATGAGGAGAGACTGGATCAACTGGGCCTGTATTCACTGGAGTTTAGAAGGATGAGAGGGGATCTCATAGAAACATATAAAATTCTGACGGGACTGGACAGGTTGGATGCAGGAAGAATGTTCCCGATGTTGGGGAAGTCCAGAACCAGTTAACATCGTCTAAGGATAAGGGTAAGCCATTTAGGACTGAGATGAGGAGAACCTTTTTCACAGAGAGTTGTTAACCTATGGAATTCCCTGCCGCAGAGAGTTGTTGATGCCAGTTCATTGGATATATTCAAGAGGGCGTTAGATATGGCTCTTATGGCTAAAGGGATCAAGGGGTATGGAGAGAAAGCAGGAAAGGGGTACTGAGGTGAATGATCAACCATGATCTTATTGAATGGTGGTGCAGGCTTAAAGGGCCGAATGGCCTACACCTGCACCTATTTTTTATGTTTCTATGTTTCTCTGAGGCAGAGAATTCCATTGATTTAAAACCCTCTGAGAGAAGAAATTCCTCCTCATCTCAGTTTTAAATGGGAGGCCCCTTATTCTATGTCCCCTAGTTTTATATTCCCCTACGAGTGGAAATATCCTCTCTGCATTATCCTTGTCGAGCCCCCTCATTATCACCTCTCATTCTTCTGAACTCCAATGAGTATAGACCAAACTACTCAACCTATCTTCACAAGTCAACCCCCTCATCTCCGGAATCAACCTTGTGAACCTCCTCTGAACAGCCTCCAATGCAAGTATATCTTTCCTTAAATACGGAGATCATAACTGCACGCAGTACTCTAGCTATGACCTCACCAATACCCTTAACAGTTGTAGCAGGACTTCTCTGCTTTTATACTCCAACCCCCTTGCAATAAAGGCCAACATTCCATTTGCCTTCCTGATTACTTGCTGTACCTGCATATAACCTTTTGTGTTTCATGCACAAGGACTGCCAGGTCCTGATGTACTGCAGCACTTTGCAATTTTTCTTCATTTAATTATAATTTGCTTTTCTATCAAAGTGGATAATTTCACATACTCCATCTGCCAAATTTTTGCGCACTCACTTAGCAGATTTTCTGTGTCCTCACAATTTGCTTTCCCACCCATCTTTATATCATCAACAAACTTGGCTACATTATACTCTGTCCCTTCATCAAAGTCATGAATATAGATTGTAAATAGTTGAAGCCCCAGCACCAATCCCTGCAGCACCCCACTAGTTACTGGTTGCCAACTGGAAAATGACCCATTTATCCCGACTCTCTGTTCTTTTATCTTGTGCAGTGTCCTGCTACAGCTTCCTTAACAATGGACTCCAGCATTTTCCCAACGACAGATGTTAGGCGAACTGGTCTCTAGGTTCCTGCTTTTTGTCTGCCTCCTTTTTTGAATAGGGGCATTAAATTTGCGGTTTTCCATTCCGCTGGGACTGCCCCAGAATCCAGGGAATTTTGGTAGACTACCAATGCATCCACTATCTCTGCAGCCACTTCCTTTAAGACACTAGGATGTAAGCCATCAGTTCTAGGGGACTTGTCGGCCTTTAGTCCAATTATTTTACCAAGTACTACTTCTCTAACTTTGAGTAACTAGTGGGGTGCCACAGGGATCAGTGCTGGGACCCCAACTATTTACAATCTATATTAACGACTTGGAAGAAGGGACTGAGTGTAACATAGCCAAATTTGCTGACGATACAAAGATGGGAGGAAAAGCAATGTGTGAGGAGGACACAACAAATCTGCAAAAGGACATAGACAGGCTAGTTGAGTGAGCAAAAATTTGGCAGATGGAGTATAATGTTGGAAAGTGTGAGGAAAGTGGCAGAAAAAAAAAATCAAAGAGCAAGTTATTATTTAAATGGAGAAAGATTGCAAAGTGCTGCAGTACAGCGGGACCTGGAGGTACTTGTGCATGAAATACAAAAGGATAGTACGCAGGTACAGCAAGTGATCAGGAAGGCAAATAGAATCTTGGCCTTTATTGCAAAGGGGATGGAGTATAAAAGCAGGGAAGTCTTGTTACAGCTCTACAAGGTATTGGTAAGACCACACCTGGAATACTGCGTGCAGTTTTGGTTTCCATATTTATGGAAGGATATACTTGCTTTGGAGGCAGTTCAGAGAAGGTTCACTAGGTTGACTCTGGAGATGAGGAGGTTGACTTATGAGGAAAGGTTCTGTAGGTTGGGCCTCTACTCATTGGAATTCAGAAGAATGAGAGGTGATCTTATTGAAATGTATAAGATTATGAGGGGGCTCGACAAGGTGGATGCAGAGAAGATGTTTCCACTGATGGGGGAAAACTAGAACTAGAAGGCATGATCTTAGAATAAGGGGCCGCCCATTTAAAACTGAGATAAGGAGAAATTTCTTCTCTCAGAGGGTTGTCAATCTGTGGAATTCACTGCCTCAGAGAACAGTGGAAGCTGGGACATTAAATAAATTTAAGACAGAAATAGATAGTTTCTTAAACGATACGGGGATAAGAGGTTATGGGGAGTGGGCGGGGAAGTGGATCTGAGTCTATGATCAGATCAGCCTTGATCTTATTGAATGGCGGAGCAGGCTCAAGGGGTCGTATGGCCTACTCCTGTTCCTATTTCTTATGTTCTTATGTTCCTATTATGTTTAGTGATAGTGATTGTATTAAGTTCCTCCCTCCTTATGGCTCCTTGATTATCCAGCATTGGGATGTTTTGAGTGTCTGCTACTGTGAAGACCGATACAAAATATTTGTTCACCGTCTCTGCCATTTCCCCATTCTCCATTTTTACTTCCCCAGTCTCAATCTCTAGGGGATCAACATTTACTTTAGCCACTCTTTTCCTTTTTATCTACTTGAAGAAACCCTTACTATCTGTTTTTATATTTATGTTCTGACGAAGGGTTGCCGATCCGAAAGATTAATTCTGTTTTTCTCTCCACAGATGCTGCCTGAATCGCTGAGATTTCCAGCATGCTCTGTTTTTATTTCAGATTCCAGCATCTGCAGTATTTTGCTTTTGTATTTATGTGGCTGGTCCAGTTATGTTTCTGGTCAATGGTGACCTCCAGGATGTTGATGGTGGGGGATTTGCCGATGGTAATGCTGTTGAATATCAAGGGGCAGTGGTTAGACTCTCACTCGTTGGAGACAGTCATTGCCTGGCACTTATGTGGCACGACTGTTATTTGTCCAAGCTGGAATGTTGTCCAGGTCTTGCTGCATGCGGGCATGAACTGCTCCATTATCTGAGGAGTTGCAAATGGCACCGAACACTGGAAAATGCATTAAATACAGTCGCAACAGATCTGAACTTTGTGGGCTGGTGTGCGAAGAGGGAGGAGGCCCCAGACACCCCTAAAAAATATGGCCTGGAAACTCTGAAGGTTCTCCAAATCTTCGATAGCAAGATGACAGAACCCCAAGTGTAAATGGCCTTTTTCAACTCTTTACACTGTTTCTCTGTGGATCCCGACAATCACCTGCCAAAGTTACAGAGGAAGACCAAGAGAGACCCTACGAAATCTGAGTGCCAGTATTTTGTGCCTTCAATGCTCCCTGCTACCACTTCAGAAATTTCTAAATCTGCCACAAAATACTCTTTAGTATACTTCCAACGTTTTTCCTGCAATACAATAGCTGCAGCTTAAGTTATGACAAGCCTGTGACCCCCTTGTACTTTCAGTGTAACGATTGGTTTTCGAATGTCAGTCTACACTCAGGTGCACTGCAGCAACTCGCCAAGGCTTCTTCGACAGCACCTCCCAAACCCACGACCTCTGCAACTTGGAAGGACAAGGGCAACAGGCGCATGGGAACACCACCACCTCCAAGTTTCCCTCCAAGTCACACACACCATCCTGACTCGGAAATATATCGCCGTTCCTTCATCATCGCTGAGTCAAAATCCTGCCACTCACTCCCTAACAGCACTGTGGGGGTTCCTTCACCGCACGGACTGCAGCGGTTCAAGAAGGCAGCTCACCACCACCTTCTCAAGGGCAATTAGGGATGGGCAATAAATGCTGGCCTTGCCAGGGATGTCCACATCCCATGAATGAATTTTAAAAATCTCAGGAGTGTGTTGGTCTGATTTTTTCTAATTTTCGAGGTTGAGCGTGTATGAGAATTAATTAAACATGTGTAACACACATACAAAATGCACCCAACCAGAATTACTTCTCTTACAGCAGTGGTAGGAAAATATTTCTCGGATCTGTATGCTTGGTCTCAGCATCTTTCTGCACTCTCTGTAACGATGTATCATCTCATACCTAATAATTGTTATCGAAATTTCACTAGCCCCAGCACCACATGCTGTGCAACTGGCTCTTAGCAACCAAAAGTATCGATGTCGCCATAACAACCAAAAGTATTATTTAACACGAGAAGTTAAGGTGTCACCTTTGGCTCAGTGCTTCATCTCTTGCTTCTGAGTCAGAAGTTTGTGGGTTCAAGTCCCACTCCAGAGATTGAGCACATAAACTAAGCTGACGCTTCAGTACAGCAGCGAGAGAGGGCTGCTTTGTTGGCGGTGTCATCTTTCAGATGAGACGTGAAACTGAGGTCTGCTCTCTCAGGTGAATGTATAAAAGATCCTCTAATATTATTGTAGAAGCAGAGGGGAGTTATCCCCGGTGCACTTGCCAATATTTATCCATCAATCAACATCACTAAAACAGATGATGTGGTCGTAATCTCAATGCCGTTTGTGGGACCTTGCTGTGCACAAATTTGCTGCCGTGCTTCCTGCATTACGACAGTGAATGCATTTCAAAAGTACGTCTTGGTTATAAAATGCTTTGAGACATCCTGAGGTTGTGCAAGTTGCTATATAAATGCAAGAATTTATTTTCTCTTAAGACTAAAATACTGCCATACCAAACCAACAATTTCCATCAAACTGGAATACATAAATTGTACAAACAAAATACTACACAGGAACATAAGAACATGAAAACATAAGAAATAGGAGCAGGAGTAGGCCATTTGGCCCCTCGAGCCTGCTCCGCCATTTAATAAGATCATGGCTGATCTGATCATGGACTCAGCTCCACTTCCCTGCCCGCTCCCCATAACCCTTTACTCCCTTATCACTCAAAAATCTGTCTATCTCCGCCTTAAATATATTCAATGACCCAGCCTCCACAGCTCTCTGGGGCAGAGAATTCCACAGATTTACAACCCACAGAAGGAATTTCTCCTCATCTCAGTTTTAAATGGATGGCCCCTTATTCTAAGACTATAGATTGTCCATTATTTTTGCATGCATACCACCCACTTAACGTCCATTTTAATGCTGAAAGGTGGAACGCCATATATCGCTCACTTAGGCACAAAATGGAAACTGACGCCCATTTCTCAGTCACTTATCGCCGAGTGTTATTTCGGCATGTGCATAACGTCGAGAAAAAATAATACCGCCCGCCCACTTTTTTGGGGCGGAATCATCAGAATGAGCGAACCCAACGCCCATAATATCGCCCAGCGTTACTTTCGGCACATAATTTGCACCGGGATTTAATAATACCGACTGCCCACTGTTTTTTGTCGTAAAGATCACATCTGCCAAAACTAACGGCCAGTATATTGCCCATCCTTAGTTTCGGCACCTCGCACACCGAATATCGCTCACCGAAAAAAAACCACTGCGAGAAAGTTGAACTGACTGGAACTACTCACAGCGTTATGGACGCCATGTTATAAATCGCAGGTTGCATCATTTAAAAGGCTGCTCTGCTTCAGCCTCGGGGGAGTTCTCTGGAGGTGTTTTGAGGTGATGTGAACATCTGAACAAACATCTTATCGTCCTGTGAACGATTGGAATTTACCAGGTGTCTTAGTGGGGACATTCATTGTTTGTGAACAATTGGTGTAAAACAGATAGCTATTTGGGCCTGTCATTTCTCACCCTCTCTTTGATGACCACGCACATGCTGCAGACTAGAGATGGCAGCATCATGTGCCCAATGTAAGATGTGCCAGACTGATGAGGAGGACCAGACGTTACACCCCCCGCAAGTACAGGGAGAAGCAGTGTTACCTCGACTTGCCCGACACCACCTGCCTTCGGGTACTGCGCTTCCACAAAGAGGCTATCACTGAGGTGTGCCAGCTCATCAGGGGAGATCTGCAGCCTGCCAGCACCATCAGTACTGTGCTGTCCGTCGAGGTCAAAGTCACCGTGGCACTATCATTCTATGCGTCGGGTTCCTTTCAGGCCTCAGCTGGCGACGCTTGCACTATATCTCAGCATGCCACACATTGCCACATTAGACAGGTCACTGAAGCCCTGTACACACGCAGGATGGACTTTATCAGCTTCCCTATGAACAGGGAGGTTCAGACTGAGAGGGCTTTAGGATTCTACCAAATTGCTAACTTCCCCAAGGTGCAGGGAACAATAGACTGTACGCACATCACAATGTGGGCACCTTTTCAGGATGCAGGTATTCCACTCCCTGAATATGCAACTCGTTGTCGACCACCAGCAAATTATACTGACAGTGAATGCTAAATTTCTGGGCAGCATCCATGATGCTCACATCCTACGTGAGAGCACTGTATCTGACTTGTTTAACAATGAGCCACAAGGTCAATGCTGGATGCATGGTGACAAAGGATATGGCCTCGCCACCTGGCTGATGACCCCCCTGCGTGACACCCACACCAAAGCCGAGAGGCGATACAACGAGAGCCACAGAGCCACTCCCAATATCGTGGAGAAAACCATTGGAGTGCTTAAGCAGCGCTTCAGATGCCTGGACCACTCAGGAGGCGATCTCCAATACCCCCCTGATCAGGTAGCTCAATTTGTGATGGTATGCTGCATGCTGCACAACTTGGCTATCAGGAGGGGACAAGAATTGCCAGAAGGGTCTGACGGTCCACCGCAGGAGAGAGAGGAAGAGGAGGACAAAGAAGTGGATGCTGACCTCGGGCCAGACAATAAGGCTGACGCTGAAACTATTCCCCCGCGCCCCTGGAGTCCGCAGGAAAGGACCCATGGTGGCATCATATCTGCAAGACTCTTACGTCAGCAGCTCATAAATGAGCGTTTTGCTTGAAAGAACGTTGGTCGTATTTACAAAGCTGCAACACTGCTGGGTGTGCAGGTCATACATCAATGGTGGGCATCACCTTGGTGACAGTTGAAGTTTAAGTTGATTCAAGTTAAGTGTAATTATACCCTTTCATGTTACGGAATCACCATTGTGTAAGGTGCAGCTATCTGAGCCAATGCGCAACAAGGTTATGTTAAATAAAAAACATTTAATCGACCATTTGTCTGAAATCATAAGTATATCTGTAAAAAAACACCCCACTGCACCCCTGCCTCAGCCCACGACAAATTTATCACATTTACATCATTACAATGATCCCCATTTCCTGCAAAACAGAACACAAATGCAAACTAACAAGGTAGCCCCCTTGCCCAGACCCTCCCACCAAAATAGCAACAGCAACCAAAAAATATGCCCCAGACATCATCATCATCAATAGGCAGTCCCTCGGAATCGAGGAAGACTTGCTTCCATTCTTAAAATGAGTCCTTAGGTGGCTGAACAGTCCAATACAAGAGCCGCAGGTGGGACAGCTAGTCGTTGAGGGTAAGGGAGGGTGGGACTGGTTTGCCGCACGCTCTTTCCGCTGCCTGCGCTTGATTTCTGCATGCTCTCGGCGATGAGACTCGAGGTGCTCAGCGCCCTCCCAGATGCACTTCATCCACTTTGGGCGATCTTTGGCCAGAGACTCCCAGGTGTCAGTGGGGATGTTGCACTTTTTCAGGGAGGCTTTGAGGGTGTCCCTGTAACATTTCCTCTGCCCACCTTTGGCTCGTTTGCCGTGAAGGAGTTCCAAGTCGAGCGCTTGCTTTGGAAGTCTCGTGTCTGGCATGCGGACGATGTGGCCAGCCCAGCAGAGCTGATCAAATTTGGTCAGTGCTTCATTGCTGGTGATGTTGGCCTGGTTAAGGACACTTAGGTTGAATGTTTGTTCTCCTAAGGGATTTGTAAGATCATGCGCAGGCATCGTTGGTGGTATTTCTCCAGCGACTTGAGGACGGCGACACTTTACGGCAGAAGGTCAGAGAGATTTAATGCTAATGACCCTTTCAGATTGCTCGCGATAACGCCCAATTTTTAAAATGGAGATTAAGGGCTTTGAAAATGGGCGACAAGCCGGCGATCTGAAACCCCATTTTTACCGCCTATGCCAGCAATAACGCCCATTTTTGGGCGATCTGCACAAAAGTGCAAAATCTAGCCCACAGTCCCCTCGTTTTAGTTTCCCCTATGAGTGAAAATATCCTCTCTGCATCCACCTTGTCAAGCCCCCTCATTATCTTATAAGTTTTAATAAGATCACCTCTCATTCTGCTTAACTCCAATGAGTATAGGCCCAACCTACTCAACCTATCCTCATAAGTCAACCCCCTCATTTCTGGAATCAACCCAGTGAACCTTCTCTAAACAGCCTCCAATGCAAGTATATCTTTCCTTAAATACGGAGACCAAAATTGAGCGCAGTACTCCAGGTGTGGCCTCACCAATACCCTGTGCAGGTGTAGCAGGACTTCTCTGCTTTACTCTGTCCCCCTTGCAATAAAGGCCAACATTCCATTTGCCTTCCTGATTACTTGCTGTACGTGCATACTCACTTTTTGTGCTTCATGCACAAGGACTGCCAGGTCTCTCTGTACTGCAGCACTTTGCAATTTTTCTCCATTTCAATTATAATTTGTTTATTCTATTTTTTCTGCCAAAGTGAATAACCTCACATTTTCCCACATTATACTCCATCTGCCAAATATTTGCCCACTCACTTAGCCTGTCTATATCCCTTTGCAGATTTGTTGTGTCCTCCTCACAATTTGCTTTCCCACCCATCTTTGTATCATCAACAAACTTGGCGACATTACACTCGGTCCCTTCATCCAAGTCATTAATATAGATTGAAAATAGTTGAGAACCCAGCACCAATCCCTGCGGCACCCCACTAGTTACTGTTTCCAACCGGAAAATGACCCATTTATCCTGACTCTCTGTTCTCTGTTAGTTAGCCAATCCTCTATCCATGCTAATATATTACCCCCAACCCCGTGAACTTTTATCTTGTGCAGTAACCGCTTATGTGGCACCTTATCGAATGCCTTCTGGAAATCCAAATGCACCACATCCACTGGTTCCCCCTTAATTAAAAAGAGCACGAGAGGAAGCTTGCCGGAAACATAACAAATAACTGAAAAAGCTTCTATAGGTATGTGAAGAGAAAAAGATTAGTGAAGACAAGCGTTGGTCCCTTGCAGTCGGATTCGGGTGAATTTATAATGGGGAACAAAGAAATGGCAGACCAATTGAACAAATACTTTGGTACTTTGGTTCTGTCTTCACAAAGGAAGACACAAATAACCTTCCCGATGTACTAGGGGTCCGAAGGACTAGTGAGAAGGAGGAACTGAAGGATATTCTTATTAGGCGGGAAATTGTGTTAGGGAAATTGACGGGGTTGAAGGCTGATAAATCTCTAGGGCCTGATAGTCTACATCCCAGAGTACTTAAGGAAGTGGCCCTAGAAATAGTGGATGCATTGGTGATAATTTTCCAACAGTCTATCGACTCTGGATCAGTTCCTATGGACTGGAGGGTTGCTAATGTAACACCACTTTTTAAAAAAGGAGGGAGAGAGAAAATGGGTAATTATAGAACGGTTAGCCTGATATCAGTGGTGGGGAAAATGTTGGAATCGATCATTAAGGATGAAATAGCAGCGCATTTGGAAAGCAGTGACAGGATTGGTCCAAGTCAGCATGGATTTATGAAAGGGAAATCATGCTTGACAAATCTTCTGGAATTTTTTGAGGATGTAACAATAGGGTGGACAAGGGAGAACGAGTGGGTGTGGTGTATTTGGACTTTCAAAAGGCTTTTGACAAGGTCCCACACAAAAAATTGGTGTGCAAAATCAAAGCATATGGTATTGGGGGTAATGTACTGATGTGGATTGAGAACTGGTTGGCAGACAGGAAGCAGAGAGTCGGGATTAACGGGTCCTTTTCAGAATGGCAGGCAGTGACTAGTGGAGTGCCGCAGGGCTCAGTGCTGGGACCCCAGCTCTTTACAATATATATTAATGATTTAGATGATGGAATTGAGAGTAATATCTCCAAGTTTGCAGATGACACTAAACTTGGTGGCGGTGTGATCTGTGAGGAGGACACTAAGAGGTTGCAGGGTGACTTGAACAGGTTAGGCGAGTGGGCAAATACATGGCAGATGTAGTATAATGTGGATAAATGTGAGGTTATCCACTTTGGGGGCAAAAACACGAAGGCAGAATATTATCTGAATGGTGGAAAATTAGGAAAAGGGGAGGTGCAGCGAGACCTGGGTGTCATGATTCATCAGTCATTGAAAGTTGGCATGCAGGTACAGCAGGCAGTGAAGAAGGCAAATGGTATGTTGGCCTTCATAGCAGGGGGATTTGAGTATAGGAGCAAGGATGTCTTGCTGCAGTTGTACAGGGCCTTGGTGAGGCACCACCTGGAATATTGTGTTCAGTTTTGGTCTCCTAATCTGAGGAAGGACTTTCTGGCTATTGAGGGAGTGCAGCGAAGGTTCACCAGACTGATTCCAGGGATGGCTGGATGACATGTGAGAAGAGACTGGATCAACTGGGCCTTTATTCACTGGAGTTTAGAAGGATGAGAGGGGATCTCATCGAAACATATAAGATTCTGACTGCACTTGACAGGCTAGATGTGGGAAGAATGTTCCCGATGTTGGAGAAGTCCAGAACCAGGGGACACAGTGTTAGGATAAGGGGTAGGCCGTTTAGGACTGAGATGAGGAGAAACTTCTTCACTCAGAGAGTTGTTAACCTGTGGAATTCCCTGCCGCAGAGAGTTGTTGAGGCCAGTTCATTGGATATATTCAAGAGGGAGTTAGATATGGCCCTTACTGTTAAGGGGATCAAGGGATCAAGGGGTATGGAGAGAAAGCAGGAAAGGTGTACTGAAGGAATGATCAGCCATGATCTTATTGAATGGTGGTGCAGGCTCGAAGGGCCGAATGGCCTACTCCTGCACCTATTTTCTATGTTTCTATGTTTCTATGTTATCCACTCTACTCGTTACATCCTCAAAGAACTCCAGCAAATTTGTCAAAAATGATTTCCCTTTCATAAAACCATACTAACTCTGCTTGATTGAATCATACTTTTCCAAATCTCCTGCTACTGATTGCTTAATAATGGACTCCAGCATTTTCCCAACGCCGAATGTTAGGCTAACTGTTCTATAGTTTCCTCTTTTTGTCTGTTTCATATTTTAAATAGGGGCATTACATTTGCGGTTTTCCAATCTGCTGGGACCGCCCCAGAATCCAGGGAATTTTGGTAGATTATAACCAATGCATCCACTATCTCTGCAGCCACTTCTCTTAAGACCCTTGGATGTAAGGGTTCAGGTCCAGGGGACTTGTCCACCTTTAGTCCCATTATTTTACCTAGTACAACTTCATTAGTGATAGTGATTATATTAAGTTCCTCCCTCCCTATAGCCCCTTGATTATCCACTATTCGGATGTTTTTAGTGTCTTCTAATGTGAAGACCGATAAAAAATATTTGTTCAACGTCTTTGCCATTTCCCTGTTCTCCATTATTATTCCCCAGTCTCATCCTCCAGGGGACCAACATTTACTTTAGCCACTCTTTTCCTTTTTATGTGCCTGTAGAAACTTTTATCTGTTTTAATATTTCATGCTAGTTTACTTTCATAATCTATCTTCCCTCTCTTAATCATGTTTTTAGTCGTTCTCTGCTGGCTTTTTAAAAAATCCCAATCCTCTGGCCTCCCACTAGTCTCGGCCACATTGTATGCCTTTGTTTTCAATTTGATACCATCCTTTATTTCCTTAGTTAGCCACCGATGGTTATCCCTTCTCTTACAGCCTTTCCTTCTCCTTGGGATATATTTTTGTAGCGAGTTATGAAATATCTCCTTAAATGTCTGCTACTGCTCATCAATTGTCCCATTCTTTAGTCTATTTTCCCAGTCCACTTTAGCCAACTCTTCCCTCATTTCTTTGTAGTCTCCTTTATTTAAGCTTAGGACCCTGGTTTGAGAACCAACTTTCTCACCCTACAACTGAATTTGAAATTCAACCATGTTATGGTCACTCATTCCTCGAGGATCCTTTATTAGGAGATCATTTATTAATCCTGTCTCATTACACAGTACAGGTTGAACTTCCCTTATGTGGCACCCTCGGGACCTGGCCTGTGCCGGATGAGGGATTTTGCCGGATGAGGGGAGGTCATCGGCCCAAGGTGGGTGGGGGGAGGAGATCGGCCATCGTCGGGGGAGGGGAAGGAGGTTGCCGGCCACGGCGGGCCCCGAAGTGTCAGCGGATCGAGCGGGCCCCGAGGTGTCATCGAGGTGTTGGGCAGCACCAGCAGGCCCCGAGGTGTCGACGGGCCCCGAGGTGTTCTAGGTTGAGGGGGCTTCTGCTACTGCTGATCACTTTCTCATAAGTGTGTGGATTTTCTGTTTCGGTGAATGATTTAATTAAATCATAAAGGAAAGGTATCACTGTTGTGCCTAAAAAGGGAATGGAAAACCTGGGTGGGGGGTGGGTCGGAGTTCTGCACATGTGCCATCCGGCGGCCAGGAATGGTGCCGGACGAGGGTTAGTGCCGGATAAGGGAGTCCCGGATATGAGAGGTTCAACCTGTACTAGATCTAAGATAGCCTGCTCCCTGGTTGGTTTGGCAACATACTGTTCAAGGAAACTATTCCGTAGACACTCTATGAACTCCTTCTCAAGGCTACCATGGCCAATTTGCTTTGTCCAATCAATATGAAGGTTACAATCACCCAAGCCTCCATTATTTCTTGACTTATACTCCATCCAACAGTGTAGCTACTGTTAGGGGGCGTATAGATTATGCCCACCAGCAACCTTTTCCCTTTATTATTCCTTATCTCCACCCAAACCGATTCAACATCTTGATCCTCTAAGTCAATATCGTTTCTCACTAAACGTATTTATCCCATTCTTTATTAACAGTGCTACCCCACCTCCCTTTCATTTCTGTCTGTCCTTCCGAATTGTCAAATACCGAAGGTGTTGAACATGCTATTACTTACATAACTAACGCACAATTTCCCTTGTTGAGGTGCATAAAGTTCCGTGAGCACCCCGTCCAAATGGCTATGCTCCATGTGTGAACCTACAGGCAGAATTTTTCACGTAGGGCCCCTGTCCCCCCACAACTTCAGGAGGTTGGGAATTTTGCCTGTCACTCGCCCCAGCCGATTTACTGGGGTCAGCCTCACTAAGGTGGCATAAAGATATTGATGGAGGGACTCGAGAAGCTGCGATTGTTCTTCGTAAAGCAGACAAGGTTAAGGGGAGATTTAATGGAGGTGTTCAAAATTAGGAGGGTTTTTGAGTAAATAGGGAAAAACTGTTTCCACTGGCTGTAGATTTGGTCACGAGCGGACACAGATTTAAAGTAATTGGCAAAAGAACCAGAGAGGATGAGGAGAATTTTGTTTAATACACAGCGAGTTATTGCAATCTGGAATGCGCTGCCTGAAAGGGTGGTGGAAGCAGATACAATAGTAACTTTCAAAAGGGAATTGCTGTATGATTCTAGAATATCTTAAAGTTCCTGAGTAGTATTCTCTGTAAGTAGGCTTGGCAACTCACTTTGTCACCTGACATGTCCCAAATGGCACAAAAGAATTCAGCCACAATTCATCCATCGATGTTTATGTTTACATCATCTCATCTTTCTGTGAGGGAGGCCAGCTGGCAGCTATGCCACTGGCATTGTTTTATCTTCCCTGGGATTCCACATAATACTCGAACAGACACTAATCTGCCAACGGCTAAAAATAACAGCCTGCCGTTATCCCTGCAATTAACCGTTATGGTGCCTATATCATTGGATGAAAGCATTTTGTTCCTCCAGTTTTGCAGCTGTCATTATTTAACGGGGCCTCTCTTGATTCTGGCTGTGGCATGGTTCTTATTCGAGTGGTTACTCAGTTTATTCTTGGAGGCCTTCACCTGAGGGACTGCCGTCTTTCGGATAAGGCATTAAACCGAGGCTCCCTCTGCCCTCTCGGGTGGCTGTAAAAGCTCCCAAAGCACTAGTCCAAAGAAGAGCAGGTGTGTTCTCCCCAGACTCCTGGCCAATATTCTTCCCTCAACCAATATCACTAAAAGAACAGATTTTTCACATTGTTATTTATGGGAGCTTGCTGTACACAAATTGGCTGTGACTTTTCTTACGTTACAACAGTGACTGCATTTCAAAAAGTATTTAATTTGCTGTAAAGTGTTTTGGACATCATGAAGTCATGAAAAGTGCTATACAAATACAGATTCAATCAATCAGATGCAGGCTAACATTTGGCATGTGACATACGAGGCACATAAGTGCCAGGCAATGACAATTTTGAACAAGTAAAAGTGCATCCATACCCAAACTTAAACGCCGCTACTATCACTAAGTTCCCTACCATTAACAACAACAACAACTTATATTTATATGGCACCTTTAACGTAGTAAAACATCCCAAGGCATTTCACAGGAGTATTACAAGACCAAAAAAATGACAACAAGCCACATAAGGAGAAATTAGGGCAGGTGACCAAAGGCTTGGTCAAAGAGGTAGATTTTAAGGAGCGTCTTAAAGGAGGAAAGAGAAGTAGAGAGATGGAGAGGTTTAGGCAGGGAATCCAAGAGCTAGGGGCCTAAGCAACAGAAGGCACGGCCATCAATGGTTCAGTGATTATCATCAGGGATGCTCAACAGGGCAGAATTAGAGGAGTACAGATATCTCGAGAGGTTGTGGGGCTGAAGGGGATTACAGAGATAGGGAGGGATTTCAAAACAAGGATGAGAATTTTGAAATCGAGGCGTTGCTTAATCGGGAGCCAATGTAGGTCAGCGAGCACAGGGGTGATGAATGAATGGAACTTGGTGCCAGTTAGTACATGGACAGCCGAGTTTTGGATCACCTCTAGTTTACGTAAGGTCGAATGTGGGAGGCCAGCCAGGCGCGTGTTGGAAAAGTCAAGTCTAGAGGTAACAAAGGGGGGCTTCAGCAGCAGATGAGCTGAGACAAGGTCGGAGACAGGCGGTGTTACGGAGGTGGAAATAAGCGGTCTTAGTTATGCTGTGGATATGTGGTCAAATATGTTACCAAAGTTGCGAAAGTGTCGTTCAGCCTCAGACAAAAGTTGGGGAGAGGGATGGAGTCAGTGGTTAAGGAACGGAGTTTGTGACAGGGACCAAAAACAATGGCTTCAGTCTTCCCAATATTTAATTGGTGAACATGTCTGCTCATCCAGAACTGGATGTCGGACAAGCAATCTGACAATTTAGAGATGTTAAGGAACCGAGAGAAGTGGTGGTGAGGTAGAGCTGGGTGTCGTCAGCGTACATTTGGAACTGACGCTGTGTTTTCGGATGATGTCGCCAAGGGATAGCATGGAGATGAGAAATAGGAGGGGGCCAAGGTTAGTGGTGGACACCAGAGGCAACGATGAGGCAGCAGGAAGAGAAGCCGTTGTAGGTGATTCTCTGGCTACGAGTAGATAGATAAGAATGGAACCAGGCGAGTGCACTCCCACCCAGCTGGACGTTGGTGGAGAGGCATTGGAGAAAGATAGATTGGTCAACGATGTCAAAGGCTGCAGACAAATCAAGAAGGATGAGGAGGGATAGTTTACCTTTGTCACATTCACAAAGGATGTCAGTTCTGACTTTGATGAGAGCCGTTTCAGTACTGTGGCAGGCGCAGAAACCGAATTGAAGGGATTAAAACGTGGAGTTACGGGAAAGATGGACATGGATTTGGGAGGCGACAACGCGTTCGAGGACATTGGAGAGGAAAGGGAGGTTGGAGATGGGGCAGTAGTTTGCAAGGACCGGAGGGTTGAAGGGTTGTTTTTTTGAGGAGAGGGGAGATGATGGCAGATTTTAGGGAAAGGGGGACAGTACCTGAAGAGAGAGAACCATTTAACAATGTCAGCTATTATGGGAGCCAGGATAAGGATGTTGGGTAGTCAGCAGTCTGGTGGGAATAGGGTCAAAGGAGCAGGAAGTGGGTCTCTTCAACAAGATGAGCTCGGAGAGGTCATGAGGGGAGATCGGAGAGAAACTGGAGAAAGCTGTGAGGTCAGGGCTAGAGCAGGGGGGATCCTTAGAGCAAGTTTAGCCCGGTGGGCTAGGGGAAGGAAGGGGAGAGGCAGGGGCGGCTGAATGGATGGTCTCAATTTTAGAAACAAAGAAGACCTTGAACTCCTCACACTTATTTTTGGAGGTGAGGGTGGAGACTGGGGAGAGCGGTATAAGAAGACGGTAGCATTGGAGAATAGAAGCCGGGATTTATCTTTACATTCCAGAATGATTCTGGAATATTGAGCAGTTTTGGCGGACGAGAGCAGGACCCGATACTGCTTTATGTGGACCAGCCAGATCCGGCGGTGAATGGCGAAAACAGTTGTCCGCCATATCCGTTCAAGTCTGCAACCCTTGGGCTTAAGGGAGCGTAGATGAGGGTTGTACCAGGGGGAACGGCCAGGGTGAGAGAGTAATTGTTTTAAAAGGGACTAGGGCATCAAAGGTGGTGGTGAGGGTGTGATTGAGCAGATCAGTAGCTACAGAAATGTCATGGTCAATGGAGGGCCAAAGGCTAGACAGTTGGGAGTTCGTAAGTGCAGTTGCAAGAGAGTCGAGAGAGAGTATTTTTCCAGAGGCAGACACAGCAAGAGGTAGGGTTGTGGGTTGGGGGGAGGGGGGAGGAGATGAAGGGGGATGTGGGTGGAGGGCGATACAAGGAAATGATCAGAGATTACCTGATCTGCAATTGACACGGTAGGAATAGCGAGGCCACGAGAGATGGCAAGGTCAAGGGAGAGGTCGTGAATATGGGTTGGGGAGTTCACATGGAGGGAGAGATTAAGGGAGGATAGGAGAGTAGTGAACTCAGTGGAGAGGCAGCATGATGAATTGAGATGGAGGTTGAAATCACCGAGGATGAGAAGTCGCTGGGTGCAGAGGCTGAGGGAGGAAAGCAGTGAGGATATATCCGTCATTACATTTTTATTGTGCTTGGATGGGCGCTAGAGAAGGAGAATTTAAAATGAGAGGTGAGCGGGGTGGAATAAGGTGAGATGTTCAAAGGAGGAGAAGGTGCAGGAGGAGTAGGGGGATAGACCAAGGTATGATTTGGTGATGAGAGCCACATCGCTACCACAGCGGTCTGGGCAGGGCAAGTGGTGGCAGGTATAGACAGGCGGGGAGGCTTTATTTAAAGGTAAGGTGTCATCGCCCTTCAACCGAGTTTCCGTCAGGGCCATGATGTCGATCCACAATTAGCTCATGGATGGCAAGGGCCTTGTTCGCAAGCGAACGGATTTTCTAGAGGGAGATGCGGAGAGGGTCGGTGATGGCTGTTCCATCTTGGGGGTCATCAGTGACCAGAAGCTTAACTGGACTAGCCATAACAATCCTGTGGCTAGAAGAGCAGAACAGAGTTCGGGTGCATCCTGATCCTTCAAAGCTTCTGCAGCATCGACAAGGCTCAAGTCCAGAGTGTGATAGAATACTCACCACTCACCAGAATGGGTGCAGTCACAACAAGACTCTAGAAGCTTTATACCAGGACTACAAAGCAGTTTGCTTGATTGATGCCCCTGCCACTGGACTCAATATCTACCCTGCTATCGCCAGCGCAATGTGGCTGTAATATATACGCTGCACAGAGCCAATTGCAGCAACGCACCAAGGTTACTCTGACAGAACTTTCATCCCCTGGGGCCTCCACCACCGAGAAAGACAAGAGCACAATCTTATGGGAACACCATCACCTCCAGGTTCCCCTGCAAGGCACCATCGATTCTGACTTGCACATATACCTCTCTTTCTTCATCATCACTGAGTCCTTACTGTAATGTATGCACCTGTGAGTATGCATACACGTGTGTAGAGCTGTTGCATTGTGAGTGGCTTAGCCAGTCATGTGATGTTCACAAGGCTCAATAAAACCCCAGCCAGTTGGGTCTAGGTCATCCACGATGAGGTATGCAGTTGTGAGCCTCATGGATGAACTGGTAATGTGTATTGTGATTGTTAAACCTTTGTTAATAAACCAACTAGCTCTTAAAAGCAATGTGTTGCTATGAATTCTTAAGCAAAGAACCCATGAAGCAAAGCCATTACACCTACCTAACACCATTCACTTTGGGAGTACCATCACCATAGGGACTACAATGATCCAAGTGGAAGGCCCACCACTAACTTCTATGGGTAACTAGATATAGGCAATAAAATCGGCCTGGATCACCTACATTCAGAGAACAATATTGAAAAACTACTCTGCATTGTTTTTTATACTCCTGAGATGTGGGCTGTCACCTGCTTGTGATTTAGAGGGCCATTTATCTCTACATGTGGCAGACCCAGAGAGTGCTGTCGATGTGCCAGGTTAGTAATGCCTGTCCTGTTCTGTCTCTGGGGTCTTGCTTGCTTTCAAGACCTTCTCTTACTGCTGGTCCAGAGGCATCTCCAGCAAAAAGTCCGTTAGTAACATGAGAGGGACATAGGAAGAAGAAGAGGCCATTCAGCCTCTCGAGCCTGAGACCATGGCTGATCTGTCATCGAACTCCATTTACCCGCTGTGGCTGCATATCCCTTAATAGCCTTGGCTAGCAAAAATCTATCAATCAGACACACTGAGAACAGCAGTGAGAGTGGGCCTGGTTGGAAACAGAGTGGAGACCGAGGATTTAAAGATGCAGAGGCGAGACAGAGAGGCTAGACGGACCGAGAACAGCAGCAAGAGAGAAAGAAAACACAAGGAGTGATGTCACAGGATAGTTGGTAACTGATTGGTTGGTAAAGGTCACACCATTAGGGATAAAGCAGGAGCGAGCAGAATAGTAAATGTTAATACTCTATATTAAATTATTGAGAAGATCATGGCTGATCTTCCACCTCAGCTTCACTTTCCTGCACTGTCCCCATATCCCTTGATTCCCTTAATTTCCAAACCATTTTCGATCTCTGATTCAATGAGATCACCTCTCATTCATCTAAACTCTAGAGAATATAGGCCTAGTCTACTCAATCTCTCTACATAGGATAATCTCCCCAACCCAGGAATCAATCTGGTGAACCTTTGTTGCACTCCCTCTATGGCATGCATATCCTTCCTCAGGTAAGGAGACCAAAACGGTACACCATACTCCAGGTGCGGTCTCGCCAGGGCCCTATATAATTGCAGTAAGACGTCTTTACTCTTATACTCAAATCTAAAGATATGGAGGAGAAAATTTGCAAAGAAAATACAGAGAGGTGCAAGAGTCATAGAATAGTAATAATAGAGGACTTCAACTATCCTAATATAGACTGGGATCGTAACATTGTAAAGGGAAGAGAAGCGGATGAATTTCTGAAATGTGTTCAGGACAACTTTCTGGATCAGTATGTTTCTGGCCCGACGAGGGAGGAGGCATTGCTGGATCATTGCGAGAGGGATGGAGTACAAAAGCAGGGAGGTCCTGCTGCAACTGTACAGGGTATTGGTGAGGCCACACCTGGAGTACTGCGTGCAGTTTTGGTCTCCATACTTAAGGAAGGGGTACAGAGACGATTCACTAGGCTGATTCCGGAGATGAGCGGGTTACCTTATGATGATAGATTGAGTAGACTGGGTCTTTACTCGTTGGAGTTCAGAAGGATGAGGGGTGATCCTATAGAAACATTTAAAATAATGAAAGGGATAGACAGGATAGAGGCAGAGAGGTTGTTTCCACTGGTCGGGGAGACTAGAACTGGGGGGCACAGCCTCAAAATACGGGGGAGCCAATTTAATACCGAGTTGAGAAGGAATTTCTTCTCCCAGAGGGTTGTGAATCTGTGGAATTCTCTGCCCAAGGAAGCAGTTGAGGCTAGCTCATTGAATGTATTCAAGTCACGGATAGATAATATACACGCAAAATTCTGCCTCCAACGCGGCGATGCGTCAGGGAGTCAACATCATCAATGCGACTCAGAGCCCCGCAGGCTTGCAGGGACAGGGGGAGTCAGAGGAAATGTATTAGCATGGATTGAGAATTGGCTGGTTAACAGAAAGCAGAGAGTCGGGATAAATGGGTCCTTTTCGGGTTGGAAATCGGTGGTTAGTGGTGTGCCACAGGGATCGGTGCTGGGACCACAACTGTTTACAATATACATAGATGACCTGGATTAGGGGACAGAGTGTAGTGTAACAAAATTTGCAGATGGCACAAAGATTAGTGGGAAAGCGAGTTGTGTAGAGGACACAGAGAGGCTGCAAAGAGATTTAGATAGGTTAAGCGAATGGGCTAAGGTTTGACAGATGGAATACAATGTCAGAAAATGTGAGGTCATCCATCTTGGAAAAAAACACAGTAAAAGGGAATATTATTTGAATGGGGAGAAATTACAACATGCTGCGGTGCAGAGGGACCTGGGGGTCCTTGTGCATGAATCCCAAAATGGTAGTTTGCAGGTGCAGCAAGTAATCAGGAAGGCGAATGGAATGCTGGCCTTCATTGCGAGAGGGATGGACTAGAAAAGCAGGGAGGTCCTGCTGCAACTGCACAGGGTATTGGTGAGGCCGCACCTGGAGTACTGCGTGCAGTTTTGGTCACCTTACTTAAGGAAGGATATACTAGCTTTGCAGGGGGTACAGAGATGATTCACTAGGCTGATTCCGGAGATGAGGAGGTTACCTTATGATGATAGATTGAGTAGACTGGGTCTTTACTCGTTGGAGTTCAGAAGGATGAGGGGTGATCTTATAGAAATATTTAAAATTATGAAAGAGATAGACAAGATAGAGGCAGAGAAGTTGTTTCCACTGGTCGGGGAGACTAGAACTAGGGGGCACAGCCTCAAAATACGGGGGAGCCAATTTAAAACCAAGTTGAGAAGGAATTTCTTCTCCCAGAGGGTTGTGAATCGGTGGAATTCTCCGCCCAAGGAAGCAGTTGAGGCTAGCTCATTGAAGGTATTCAAATCACGGATAGATCGATTTTTAACCAATAAGAGAATTAAGGGTTACGGGGAGCGGGCGGGTAAGTGGAGCTGAGTCCACGGCCAGATCAGCCATGATCTTGTTGAATGGCGGAGCAGGCTCGAGGGGCGAGATGGCCTACTCCTGTTCCTAATTCTTATGTTCTTATGTTCTTATGTTCTTATGTTCTTATGGATCTGGTTCTGGGGAATGAGGTGGGTCAAGTGGAGCAAGTGTCACTCGGGGAACATTTAGGGAACAGTGATCATAGTATCATAAGGTTTAGATTAGCTATGGAAAAGGACAGGGAGCATTCTAGAGTAAAAATGTTTAACTGGGGGAAGACCAATTTCAGTGGGATGAGAACGTACCTGGCCCGGGTAAACTGGAATCAAAGATTGGCAGGCAAAACTGTGGTGGAACAATGGGCTGCCTTTAAAGAGGAAATAGTTTGGGGACAGTCGAGGTACATTCCCAGAAGGGGGAAAGGTAGAAAACTAAAGCCAGAGCTCCCTGGATGACGAAACAGAGAGAGAATATGATGAAGCAGAAAAAGAGCGCATATGACAGATGTCAGGTTGCAAATACATCTGAGTATAGGGTATATAGAGAACTGGAGTGGCGGGCCTGGGACATTGTGGCCCCCGACCTGCGAGAGAACAGCTCCGTAGGTTGGGCTATAAAAATGCTGGAGCCGCGTACCACTTCAACCTCCAGCGCGAGCTGCTCCAAGTGTGCGACGATTTTGAGATGGGTGACTGGGTCGCCATTTTGGAACGTGGGCAGGAACATCAGCAGGGCCCAGGTACAGAGGAGTGGGAAGGTTGGGGCGGATGAGCGGCGAGTGCTTGTGGCGAGATGTGGTGAACGTTTATGGCGAAGGAGCAGCAAGAGATCGTGGCGGAGGTGCGACAGATGAGGGTACAGGGCCCAGAAGAGCCGAGGGCCCAGGAGCAGCACGGGCCGGCCCACATTGTGATATGTGCGCGCACTAGGTCCGTGCAGCAGAGCAGGTCTCCAGTCATCTTGGTTTACCCTTGCCACTGGATAAAGGCTTAGTTTTGTCAAGCCCGTGTGGTGGCTGGTGTGCAATGGTCACCGCACAAAAAAATCCACGCATGGCATCTTCCACCGCCTCAGTTGGAGTTCAGAACTGGAACATCGGGTCCTTCATCGAAACGCCTGTGAACTCGTGGAAGCAAGTCATCCTCGTTCGAGGGACCGCCTATAATGATGATGATATAGAAAGGTCAGAGGAGAAGTGAAAAAGAAAATAAGAGGGGCAAAGAGAGGGTATGAGAATAGAATGGCAGCCAACATAAAAGGTAATCCAAAAGTCTTCTATAGGCAGATATATAGTAAAAGGGTAGTAAGAGGAAGGGTGGGGCTGATTAGGGATCAAAAAGGAGACCTCTGCGTGGAGACTGAGCGTGTAGCTGAGGTACTAAATGAGTAAATTGCATTGTCTTCAACAAGGAAGAAGATGCTGCCATAGACATAGTGAAGGAGGAAGTAGTGGAGACACTTGATGGGATAAGAATTGATAAAGAAGAGGTCGTAGAAAGGCTGTATCTAAAGTAGATAAATCACCAGGAGCAGATGGGATGCATCCTTGGATGCTGAGGAAATTGAGGGAGGAAATCTCGGAGGTATTGGCCATAATATTCCAATCCTCCATCGATACAGGGGTGGTGCCAGGGCTGGTGAATCGCAAATGTCACACCATTGTTCAAAAAAGGGTGTAATGATAAATCCAGCAACTACAGGCCAGTCAGCTTAACCTCAGTAGTGGGGAAGCTTTTGGAAACAGTAATCAGGGACAAATTGAACAGTTACTTGGATAGGGGTGGCTCAATCAAGGAAAACCAGCATGGATTTGTTGAAGCAAATTGTGTTTAACCAACTTGATCGAGTTTTGATGAGGTAACAGAGAGGGTTGATGAGGGTAATGCAGTTGATGTGGTATACATGGATATCCAAAAGACATGTGACAAAGTGCCACATAATAGGCTTGCCAGCAAAATTGAAGCCCATGGAATAAAAGGGACAGTGGCAGCCTGGATACGAAATTGGCTAAGTGACAGGAAACAGAGAGTAGTGGTGAACGGTTGTTCTTTGGACTGGAGGAAGGTATACAGTGGTGTTTTCCAGGGGTCGGTTCTTGGCCACTGCTTTTCTTGATATATATTAATGACTTGGACGTGTGTGTACAGGGCACAATTTCAAAATTTGCAGATGACACAAAACTTGGAAGTACAGTGAACAGTGAGGAGGAGAGGGATAGACTTCAGGAAAACATAGACAGGCTGGTGGAATGGATGTACATGTGGCAGATGAAATTTAACGCAGAAAAGTGTGAAGTGATACATTTTGGTAGAAAGAATGAGAAGAGGAAATATAAACTAAAGGGCACAATCCTAAAGAGGGTGCAAGAACAGAGAAACCTGGGGGTATATGTGCACAAATCGTTGAAGGTGGCAGGGCAGGTTGAGAAAGCGGTTTAAAAGGCTGACTGGATCCTGGGCTTCATAAATAGAGGTATAGAGTACAAAAGTGTGGAAATGATGATGAAAGGTACAGAAAAGATCTACGAGAATGATTCCAGGAATGAGGGACCTCAGTTACGATGATAGACTGGAGAAGCTGGGTTGTTCTCCTTAGGGCAGAGAAGATTGAGAGGAGATTTGATAGAGGTGGTCAAAACACGAGGGGTCTGGACAGAGTAGATAGAGGGAAGATATTCCCATTGGCGGGAGGGTCGAGTACCAGAGGACACAGATTTAAGGTGATTGTCAAAAGAACCAAAGGCGATGTAAGAAAAAGCTTTTTTGCCCAGCGAGTGGTTAGGATCTAGAATGCACGGCCTGAAAGGATGGTGGAGGCAGACTCAATCTTATCTTTCAAAAGGGAATTGGATAAGTTTCTGAAGGAAAACAATGTGCAGGGCCATGGTGAATGGGGAGTGGGACTATCTGAAAATCGGCACGGGCTCAACGGGCCGGATGGCCTTCTTCCGTGCTGTAACCGTTCTATGATTCTATTCTATAGTTTACATAATCCCTCCTCATAATCTAACCCTTGATGTAAAGTCCTTACTCTACAGCATGAAACCACACGAGGCACATTCTGGGGACAAGGTCACTCTGTGATCTCAGCTCTTTATTCACAGCACTCCACCAGTGATGACCCTGCGTGGGACCTCCCTTTATATACCTGGGAGATCAGGTAAGGAGTGTCTCCCACAAGTTCACCCCTTGTGGTCAAGGTGTGCATCTAGGTTGTGTGTATACAGCAATAGTGGTGTTACATTGTGGTTACATACATGACATCACCTTCCCTCCCCCCCCCCCACACCCCACTCCCGCCCCAAAGTCTTGTTAGGATCATAGGTTTAGTTTTTCAGGTGGTCTACGCTCCCTCGTGGAGCTCCGCAGTTGGGGCTCTGGTTGTTGGACACTGACGTCACCTGTGGTGATTCCGGCCTGTCCGGGCTGACCGCAGGGACTGTGCATTCTTCTGATTGCTCTTGTTGCTCGTTCACTGGCGGTGGTGTGAGCTCCATCTCATGGTCTTCTTCAGGTTCCTCCGTGTCGATGCTGAACCTTTTTTTTACTTAGTCCAGATACTTACGGCATATCTGGCCATTGTTGAGTTTTACCACGAGGACCCTATTCCCCTCTTTGTCAATTACAGTACCCTCAAGCCATTTGGGCCCCATGGCGTGATTGAGGACATATACAGGATCATTTATTTCTATACAACTCCCCCTCGAATTGCGGTCATGGTACTCGTTTTGTGACTTGCGCTTGTCCTCAACTATGTCGGTTAGGACTGGGTGAATGAAGGACAACCGAGTTTTGAGTGTCCATTTAATTAGTAGCTCTGCGGTCGGGATCTATAGGCCAGCAGGAGGCGCGATAGGCGGCATTGTAGGGAGGGTGCTTGAATCCTGAGCATACCTTGCTTAATGATTTGTACCACACGTTCCGCCTGGCCATTGGATGCCGGCTTGAACGGCGCAGTCCTGACATGGTTGATGCCATTGCCCGACATAAACTCCCGGAATTCGTAGCTTGTGAAGCATGGGCCATTGTCACTAACCAGGATGTCTGGCAAGCCATGGGTTGCAAAGATCGCACATAGGCTTTCCACGGTGGTGGATGACGTGCGTGACTTCAGAATGATGCACTCGATCCATTTCGAGTACGCATCTACCACAATAAGGAACATCTTTCCCATGAACGGGCCCGCGAAGTCAACATGAATGCGTGACCACAGCCTGATAGGCCAGGGCCATGGGCTGAGCGGGGCCTCCCCGGGGGCATTACCCAGCTGGGCACACGTCGTGCACCTGCGAACACAGTGTTCCAGGTCTGAATCAATTCCAGGCCACCAAACGTGTGACCGGGCAATGGCCTTCATCAGCATAATGCCTGGGTGCTCGCTGTGGAGTTCCCTGATGAATGCCTCCCTCCCCTTCTGGGCCATGACGACCCGGCTGCCCCATAGTAGACAGTCGGCTTGGATGGAGAGCTCATCTATCCGTCTGTGGAACGGTCTGACCTCCTCAAGGCATGCTCCGTGTGCGGGTGCCCAATCCCCAGTCAGGACACATTTCTTAATCAGGGATAGGAGGGGATCTCTGTTTGTTCAGATTTTGATCTGGTAGGCTGTGATGGGGGAGCCTGCGTTGTCAAAGGCATCGACAGCCATGACCATCTCGGCGCTTTGCTCCGCTGCCCTCTCAGTGGTGGCCACTGGGAGCCTGCTGAGCGCGTCAGCGCAATTTTCAGTGCCGGGCCGGTGCCGGATAGAGTAGTCATAACATAGAAACAGAGAAACATAGAAACATAGAAAATAGGTGCAGGAGAAAGCCATTCAGCCCTTCTAGCCTGCACCGCCATTCAATGAGTTCATGGCTGAACATGCAACTTCAGTACCCCATTCCTGCTTTCTCGCCATACCCCTTGATCCCCCTAGTAGTAAGGACTTCATCTAACTCCCTTTTGAATATATTTAGTGAATTGGCCTCAACTACTTTCTGTGGTAGAGAATTCCACAGGTTGACCACTCTCTGAGTGAAGAAGTTTCTCCTCATCTCGGTCCTAAATGGCTTACCACTTATCCTTAGACTGTGACCCCTGGTTCTGGGCTTCCCCAACATTGGGAACATTCTTCCTGCATCTAACCTGTCTAAACCCGTCAGAATTTTAAACGTTTCTATGAGGTCCCCTCTCATTCTTCTGAACTCCAGTGAATACAAGCCCAGTTGATCCAGTCTTTCTTGATATGTCAGTCCCGCCATCCCGGGAATCAGTCTGGTGAATCTTCGCTGCACTCCCTCAATAGCAAGAATGTCCTTCCTCAAGTTGGGAGACCAAAACTGTACACAATACTCCAGGTGTGGCCTCACCAAGGCCCTGTACAACTGTAGCAACACCTCCCTGCCCCTGTACTCAAATCCTCTCGCTATGAAGGCCAACATGCCATTTGCTTTCTTAACCGCCTGCTGTACCTGCATGCCAACCTTCAATGACTGATGTACCATGACATCCAGGTCTCGTTGCACCTCCCCTTTTCCTAATCTGTCACCATTCAGATAATAGTCTGTCTCTCTGTTTTTACCACCAAAGTGGATAACCTCACATTTATCCACATTATACTTCATCTGCCATGCATTTGCCCACTCACCTAACCTATCCAAGTCACTCTGCAGCCTCATAGCATCCTCCTCACAGCTCACACTGCCACCTAACTTAGTGTCATCCGCAAATTTGGAGATACTACATTTAATCCCCTCGTCTAAATCATTAATGTACAGTGTAAACAGCTGGGGCCCCAGCACAGAACCTTGCGGTACCCCACTAGTCACTGCCTGCCATTCTGAAAAGTACCCATTTACTCCTACTCTTTGCTTCCTGTCTGACAACCAGTTCTCAATCCACGTCAGCACACTACCCCCAATCCCATGTGCTTTAACTTTGCACATTAATCTCGTGTGGTACCGTGTCGAAAGCCTTCTGAAAGTCCAAATATACCACATCAACTGGTTCTCCCTTGTCCAGCCAGTGTGAGAGCCCATCGCTGTATACAGGCTGATGCATTGGCATTGACAGCTTTGCTGTCTGACAACAGGGATGTTAATGGTTTGTGGTCCGTCTCTAATTCAAACTTCCTATCAAAGAGGTACTGATGCATTTTTTTTACACCATAGACACATGCGAGCGCTTCTTTCTCTACCATCCCATATCCCCGTTCTGCTTGAGAGAGTGACCTGGAGGTATAAACCACAGGTTGTAGTTGACCCTCAGCATTACCCTGCTGCAACACGCACCCAACCCCACAGGACGATGCATCACATGTCAGAACTAAACGTTTACAGGGGTCGTACAGGGTCAACAACTTGTTTGGACAAAGTAGGTTTCGCGCCCGATCAAAAGCCTGTTCCTGACAGTCCCCCCAAAACCAATCGCAACCCTTACGCAGGAGCGCGTGTAGCGGCTCCAACAACGTGCTCAAGTTCGGCAGAAAGTTCCCAAAATAGTTCAACAGTCCCAGAACTGATCGCAACTCCGATGTGTTGCAGGGCCTGGGTGCGCGTCGAATCACCTCTGTTTTGGATTCGGTGGGCCGAATCCCATCTGCAGCAACCCTCCTGCCCAGAAACTCAACCTCAGGAGCTAAGAATACACAATTAGTCTTCTTGAGTCGCAGGCCTACCCGGTCCAGTCGACGTAGCACTTCCTCCAAGTTGTGGAGGTGTTCCTCGGTGTCCTAACCCGTGATGAGGATGTCGTCCTGGAATACGATCATTCCAGGAATTGATTTAAGCAGGCTTTCCATGTTTTGTTGAAAAATCGCGGCCGCTGATCGAATGCCAAACGGGCACCTGTTATAAACGAACAGTCCCTTGTGCGTGGTGATGGTGGTCAGTAGTTTAGATTTGTCGGCCAGTTCCTGGGTCATATGGGCTGAAGTGAGGTCCAACTTGGTGAACAGCTTGCCGCCTGCCAGCGTGGCGAAAAGGTCCTCCGCTCTTGGGAGCGGGTATTGATCTTGTAGGAGCACCCGATTGATCCTGACAGAGCCATCCGTTTTTAGGACAGGAACGATGGGGCTCGCCCAGTCGCTGAATTCAACAGGCGAGATGATGCCCTCTCTCAACAGCCGGTCTAAGTCGCTCTCGATTTTTTCCCGCATCACATACGGCACCACTCTGGCTTTGTGGTGCACTGGCCTGGCATCCGGGGTGAGGTGTATTACTACTTTGGTGCCTTTGAAAGTCCCGACGCCAGGTTGGAATAGTGAATCGAATTGTTGTAAGACCTGTGAGCATGAACTTCGCTCCACAGATGACATTGCGTGAACATCCCCCCATTTCCAGTTCATCTCGGCTAACCAGCTCCTCCCCAACAGTGCGGGACCATTGCCCGGGACAATCCAGAGCAGCAGCCGATTCACTAACTCGTTGTGTGTGACAGCCAACATTGCACTGCCGAGCACCGGAATGATTTCTTTAGTGTAAATAAACATAGAAACATAGAAACATAGAAAATAGGTGCAGGAGTAGGCCATTCGGCCCTTCTAGCCTGCACCGCCATTCAATGAGTTCATGGCTGAACATTCAACTTCAGTACCCCATTCCTGCTTTCTCGCCATACCCCTTGATCCCCCTAGCAGTAAGGACCTCATCTAACTCCTTTTTGAATATATTTAGTGAATTGGCCTCAACAACTTTCTGTGGTAGAGAATTCCACAGGTTCACCACTCTCTGGGTGAAGAAGTTCCTCCGCATCTCGGTCCTAAATGGCTTACCCCTTATCCTTAGACTGTGACCCCTGGTTCTGGACTTCCCCAACATTGGGAACATTCTTCCTGCATCTAACCTGTCTAACCCCGTCAGAATTTTATATGTTTCTATGAGGTCCCCTCTCATTCTTCTGAACTCCAGTGAATACAAGCCCAGTTGATCCAGTCTTTCTTGATAGGTCAGTCCCGCCATCCCGGGAATCAGTCTGGTGAACCTTCGCTGCACTCCCTCAATAGCAAGAATGTCCTTCCTCAGGTTAGGAGACCAAAACTGTACACAATACTCCAGGTGTGGCCTCACCAATGCCCTGTACAACTGTAGCAACACCTCCCTGCCCCTGTACTCAAATCCCCTTGCTATGAAGGCCAACATGCCATTTGCTTTCTTAACCGCCTGCTGCACCTGCATGCCAACCTTCAATGACTGATGTACCATGACACCCAGGTCTCTTTGCACCTCCCCTTTTCCTAATCTGTCACCATTCAGATAATAGTCTGTCTCTCTGTTTTTACCACCAAAGTGGATAACCTCACATTTATCCACATTATACTTCATCTGCCATGCATTTGCCCACTCACCTAACCTATCCAAGTCGCTCTGCAGCCTCACAGCATCCTCCTCGCAGCTCACACTGCCACCCAACTTAGTGTCATCCGCAAATTTGGAGATACTACATTTAATCCCCTCATCTAAATCATTAATGTACAGTGTAAACAGCTGGGGCCCCAGCACAGAACCTTGCGGTACCCCACTAGTCACTGCCTGCCATTCTGAAAAGTACCCATTTACTCCTACTCTTTGCTTCCTGTCTGACAACCAGTTCTCAATCCATGTCAGTACACTACCCCCAATCCCATGTGCTCTAACTTTGCACATCAATCTCTTGTGTGGGACCTTGTCGAACGCCTTCTGAAAGTCCAAATATACCACATCAACTGGTTCTCCCTTATCCACTCTACTGGAAACATCCTCAAAAAATTCCAGAAGATTTGTCAAGCATGATTTCCCTTTCACAAATCCATGCTGACTTGGACCTATCATGTCACCTCTTTCCAAATGCACTGCTATGACATCCTTAATAATTGATTCCATCATTTTACCCACTACCGATGTCAGGCTGACCGGTCTATAATTCCCTGTTTTCTCTCTCCCTCCTTTTTTAAAAAGTGGGGTTACATTGGCTACCCTCCACTCCATAGGAACTGATCCAGAGTCAATGGAATGTTGGAAAATGACTGTCAACGCATCCACTATTTCCAAGGCCACCTCCTTAAGTACTCTGGGATGCAGTCCATCAGGCCCTGGGGATTTATCGGCCTTCAATCCCATCAATTTCCCCAACACAATTTCCCGGCTAATAAGGATTTCCCTCAGTTCCTCCTCCTTACTAGACCCCCCGACCCCTTTTATAACCGGAAGGTTGTTCGTGTCCTCCTTCGTGAATACCGAACCAAAGTACTTGTTCAATTGGTCCGCCATTTCTTTGTTCCCCGTTATGACTTCCCCTGATTCTGACTGCAGGGGACCTACGTTTGTCTTTACTAACCTTTTTCTCTTTACATATCTATAGAAACTTTTGCAATCCATCTTAATGTTCCCTGCAAGCTTCTTCTCATACTCCATTTTCCCTGCCCTAATCAAACCCTTTGTCCTCCTCTGCTGAGTTCTAAATTTCTCCCAGTCCCCAGGTTCGCTGCTATTTCTGGCCAATTTGTATGCCACTTCCTTGGCTTTAATACTATCCCTGATTTCCCTTGATAGCCACGGTTGAGCCACCTTCCCTTTTTTATTTCTATGCCAGACAGGAATGTACAATTGTTGTAGTTCATCCATGCGGTCTCTAAATGTCTGCCATTGCCCATCCACAGTCAACCCCTTAAGTATCATTCGCCAATCCATCTCAGCCAATTCACGCCTCATACCTTCAAAGTTAGCCTTCTTTAAGTTCGTAATTGTGTCTCAATACGTGCTAATTTGGGTCTACTGGCTTTAAGTGGCCATAGCTTCTCAAATTGCTGAACGCCCATGAGTGACTGGCTGGCCCCAGTGTCCAGCTCCATGCGTACTGGGATGCCGTTTAATAAAACCCTCATCATCATTGGTGGCATTTTGGTGTATGAACTGTGAATGTTCGCCGCATGGACCCGCTGAACGTCCATCGATTTGCCCCAAACGTCATCCTGCCTTAAAGGACCCTCTTCTGGTCCATCCGCCTCATATATTAGTCTGGTTGCAGGCTTCCTGCACATTCAAGCTAAATGGCCACTGAGATTGCAGTTCCTACAGACAAACTATTGAAATCTGCAAGATCTGTCTGAGTGTTTTCCCCCACACCTCCAGCATGAGTTAAAGTTTCCATTGTTGGGGACAAAGGGACTATGGCCAGGCATTCCACACTGACTGTCTCTTTGACTGCTCTTAAGTACCCTATTAGTGGGTGTCAATGGCCCCATCCCGGGCCGCATTGTCCGCTGTGATGGCGTGAATGTCCGTTCAGCCTGCCATTGTCTCTGTTGAAGTCCTACTTTGGGGTCTATTGCTGCCTGGGGAGTGTCATAAGAACATAAGAATTAGGAACAGGAGTAGGCCATCTAGCCCCTCGAGCCTGCTCCGCCATTCAACAAGATCATGGCTGATCTGGCCGTGGACTCAGCTCCACTTACCCGCCCGCTCCCCATAACCCTTAATTCCCTTATTGGTTAAAAATCTATCTATCCGTGATTTGAATACATTCAATGAGCTAGCCTCAACTGCTTCCTTGGCAGAGAATTCCACCGATTCACAACCCTCTGGGAGAAGAAATTCCTTCTCAACTCGGTTTTAAATTGGCTCCCCCGTATTTTGAGGCTGTGCCCCCTAATTCTAGTCTCCCCGACCAGTGGAAACAACCTCTCTGCCTCTATCTTGTCTATCCCTTTCATTATTTTAAATGTTTCTATAAGATCACCCCTCATCCTTCTGAACTCCTACGAGTAAAGACCCAGTCTACTCAATCTATCATCATAAGCTAACCTCCTCATCTCTGGAATCAGCCTAGTGAATCATCTCTGTACCCCCTCCAAAGCTAGTATATCCTTCCTTAAGTAAGGTGACCAAAACTGCACACAGTACTCCAGGTGCGGCCTCACCAATACCCTGTGCAGTTGCAGAAGGACCTCCCTGCTTTTGTACTCCATCCCTCTCGCAATGAAGGCCAACATTCCATTCGCCTTCCTGATTACCTGCTGCACCTGCAAACTACCTTTTTGGGTTTCATGCACAAGGACCCCCCAGGTCCCTCTGCACCGCAGCATGTTGTAACTTCTCCCCATTCAAATAATATTCCCTTTTACTGTGTTTTTTTCCAAGATGGATGACCTCACATTTTCCGACATTGTATTCCATCTGCCAAACCTTAGCCCATTCGCTTAACCTTTGCAGCCTCTCTGTGTCCTCTACACAACTCGCTTTCCCACTAATCTTTGTGCCATCTGCAAATTTTGTTACACTACACTCTGTCCCCTCTTCCAGGTCATCTATGTATATTGTAAACAGTTGTGGTCCCAGCACCGATCCCTGTGGCACACCACTAACCACCGATTTCCAACCCGAAAAGGACCCATTTATCCCGACTCTCTGCTTTCTGTTAGCCAACCAATTCTCAATCCATGCTAATACATTTCCTCTGACTCCCCCTGTCCCTGCCAGCCTGCGGGGCTCTGAGTCGCATTGATGATGTTGACTCCCTGACGCATCGCCGTGTTGGAGGCAGAATTGTGCGTGTATATTATTTTCGCCTCTTTCTCCCCCGCCATGGAAGTTTGAGCTAACAACGCCGCCGCTTCCAAGGTCAAATCCTTGTTCTCAATTAATTTGCGGAAAATTCCCACATGACCGATAAAGAAGTCCCTTAGCATCTCCCCCCTTCAGGCGTCTGTGAACTTAGAGGCTGGCCAAACGCCGGAGGTCCACTACGAAATCCGGTATGCTCTGTCCTTCACGACGTCGGTGGGTGTAGAATCTGTGTCGGGCCATATGTATGCTACTCGCCGGTTTGAGGTACTCCCCGATCAGTTTGCTAAGTTCTTTTGTCTGACGGCTTTTCGGGTGTTCATAAGTTCTTCATGAGCGCGTAAGTCTTTGGTCCGCAGCTGGTCAAAAGATGAGCCCTTCGCTTGTCGGCCGCTGCATCCCCCAGCCATTCTTTCATAACGAAGCTTTGCTGAAGCCTCTCGACAAAATCGTCCCAGTCTTCCCCAAAACAGTACCATTCCCCTGCACTACCGGTGGCCATTCTCGTGGGTCGTGAGTTCCCGTTTCTCGTCGCCAATGTAAAGTCCTTACTCTACAGTATGAAACCACACGAGGCACAATCTGGGGACAAGGTCACTCTGTGACCTCAACTCTTTATTCACAACACTCCACAAGTGGTGACCCTGCGTGGGACCTCCCTTTATATGCCTGGGAGATCAGGTAAGGAGTGTCTCCCATAAGTTCACCCCTTGTGGTCAAGGCATGCATCTAGGTTGTGTGTATACAGTAATACAGTGGTGTTACATTGTGGTTACATACATGACACTTGGAGCCCGGGGAACATTCTGAGAGCTACCTACCCGATGATTTATTTGCGACTACTGGACTCTGAATTCTTATATCTTCCACTGTTCAACTACAGACCACTGCAATTCAATGAGATCTCAGAGACCCTTATTCCTGATTCTCTGAATTCTGTCTCCAATCGTATTGATGCCGGCTATTATTGCATCATGGAGCTGAAGTCTCAAAGAGAATGTTAAGAGACGTGACGACCTAATAGTGCTCATGAAGTATCCTTTGTTTCACAGCTGGTCTCCTGACAAAGTGAATGAACAGCTACCACGGCTTTGATCCCTGGAATGAGAGCGATGTCCTTTGAGGAGAGATTGAGTAGATTGGGCTTGTACTCTCTGGAGTTTAGAAGAATGAGAGGAGATCTCACTGAAACATACAAGATTCTGAGGGCGATTGACAGGGTAGATGCTGAGAGGTTGTTTCCCCTGGCTGGAGAGTCTAGAACCAGGGGTCATAGACTCAGGATAAGGGGTCGGCCATTTATGACTGAGATGTGGAGGAATTTCTTCACTCAGAGGGGTGTGAATCTATGGAATTCTCTGCCCCAGAAGGCTGTGGATGCTGAATCATTGAGTATATTAAAGGCTGAGATAGATAAACATTTGGACGCCAGGGGAATCAAGGGAAATCGAGCGGGAAAGTGGAGTTGAGGTTAAAGATTAGTCATGATCTTATTGAATAGTGGAGCAGGTTCGAGGGGCCTTATGGCCTGCTCCTGCTCCTGTGTTCATTGCTGTGCCTCTAATGAGGAGCAGCCAGCCATTCTTCAGCCTCCATCTCTGCCTCTTCCACACACCTATGAGGTGACTTTCCCCGTAATCCTTCCTCTGAATCTGTAAACCACTCTCAATTTCTGGGCAAGTGCCTGAATCAAGTGGTGGTGATTGTTAGCAGAGGGGTAAATGCATATATTCTTATGCATAATTTACTCCTCAAATCAATAGGGTTTGTAACATTGAATATCAGATGTCACAGATTTATTAAATATACAGTCATTAAACCATAAGCTTAACAGCAGTGGTTATGATAAAAAAATCTTGTGAGTTTAGCCAGAGGACTCAAACATGTAACAGTTCCGAGCTGGGTATACATGCTGCAGACCTTCGAATCCTAAGTATGTGTTCCAACACCCATTTTTATACCTTTATGTTACTCATCTACGTGACAAGCCACACGTGTCTACAATACTGAATACAATGGCATATAAGGTGCATTTTAATGAGCTTCTTCCCTTCTCAGTAACTTTAGCAAGTTGTTGCATTGTTGTAGTTTTAATGTTCTTTAATCGGTACAGCTTGTTATCTTATCAATAGTTTCACTCTTGTTGCTGTTCTGCCAAGTGAAACTTGTGATTATAAATCAGTAGCAATCTTCTGCTTCTAAAAAGGGTGAAGTAGTCACAAATATGTTCCTTCTGCAGAACTTAGCAACTAAGTAAAGTTCTCTGCTGTATGCACTGGAATATCTTTTCATTCGTTTTATTGTCCAATCTGACCAGTGATTTAAGGTCAGAATTCAATGTTCAGCAGTTACCGCATCTAAATTGACTTCCTTACTTAACAGGCAGAAGCTAAAGGTTATTTTTAACTACAATATTAAACAAAAGCAATGGCAGACATTGGCGGACCACAGGACAATCTGATTAACCCCCTTCCTTACAGCGATGATTCGAATTAGTGTGGTGATCTTTGTTGGTGAAAGGGTGCGGATCGTCATTTTAGTGCCACATCTACAACAGGTAGGAAAGGACACAGGATAAGTCAATGTGCAGCCATGGGTTTGTGGTAATACTCATCTCTGGGCCGGAATGGTCGTGAGTTCAAGCCCCACACCACACACTTGAGCACATAATCTACGCTGACACTGCAGTGCTCTCCAGTCAGAGGTGACGTCTGCCCTCTCATAAGAACATAAGAAATAGGAGCAGAAGTAGGCCATATGGCCTCTCGAGCCTGCTCCACCATTTAATACGATCATGGCTGATCCGATCATAGACTCAGGCCCACTTCCCTGCCCACTCCCCATTACCCCTTATTCCCTTATCTGTCTATCTCTGTCTTAAATTTATTCAATGACCCAGCTTCCACAGCTCAGCTCTCTGAGGCAGCGAATTCCACAAATTTACAACCCTCTCAAGTGGGCCAGCATTTATCGTGAGATAGCTCACCGCAACTGGAATGGTAGATCGTGGCTCTGCATCTAACTGCCAAGTTAATAATATCAGCCTCATCACTGCTTTCACACCTTCACAAACATACACAGAAAGACTCACCACCAATGTCTCTTTATTCTTTTACGTAGAATTACATCGTGTCTACAACACAGAAACAGACCATTCAGCCCAAATGGTCTATGCCAATGTTTATGCTCTTCCCACCCGTCTTTATCTAACCCCATCAACATGCCCATTCCCTCTTGTTTTTCCCATTTTTTTAATACAACCCAGTATAAGATGCAGAGTACCATGTGTGGAAATCTGGAAAAGAAGGACTTGCATTAATATAGCGCCTTTCATGACCACTGGGTGTCCCAATGCACTTACAGCCAATTTTGGAGTGTAGTCACTGTTGTAATGTAGGAAACATGGCAGCCAATTTGCACACAAGTTGCCATAATCAGCAATGTGATAATGACCAGATCATCTGTTTCCGTGATGTCGATTGAAGGATAAATATTGACCAGTACACCGGGGATAACTCCCCTGCTCTTCTTCAAAATAGTGCCATGCGATCTTTTACATTCACCAGAGAAAGTAGACGGGGCCTCGGTTTACTGTCTCATCCAAAAGATGGCACCTCCGACAGTGCAGCGCTCCCTCAGCACTACACTGCAGTGTCAGCCTAGATTTTTGTGCTCAAGTCTCTGGACTTGAACCCACAACCTTCTGACTCAGAGACGAGAGTGCTACCCACTGAGCCACAGCTGACACACAATGGAACCTTGCCCTCCTTACAAAAAAACAAAGCAACTATGAGCAAAGAAAACTAATCCAGACTGGAGAAGAAAGGAGATAAGAGGGCAGGAGCAGAGGACTGGCCCCGGGGAGCACACTTTCGCAACTCAAAAACTGGATTGATCGTCCAGTTCTAATTTAAGTGGCCCATAGTTAGGATATCCCCTGCAAAGGGAATTTAAGGCAAATCACATTTCTAAAAACAGAACAGGGACCCTGAATGCAACAAACGGAAAGAACTCAACATTGTCACATTATTTTAGTCTCTCCAACCTCTTGTCCCCAATGAACGCAATAATAGTCTGCATTAATGATGAGCAGATCTCACAGTGAGTCAGATGATACATAGTGGTAGATCTTGATTTCAATGGAAATAAAAATCGGACGAGATGTAAAATGGGCTGCCAATTTGTTATCGCCCAGCTTACACAATCGCACAAAGTCAAAATCTGCCCCATTGTTTTATAACAGCAACATGTGAAAAGTAGCAAGTGCGTCACTTACAGGAAGTAAACGACACATAGAGAATTCTTATATATTACTGGCAGATTTACTATAGCGCCGCTCAGGCTGTGTCAGAGGAAATGTGATTTGCCATCGCCGTGGTCATATAAATAATCTCACCGTGCTGGGTCTTGCTGTGGTGCCCATAGTGATGTTAATAGCCTCTGTAATATGTTAGCAAAGTTTTTAAAAGCATCTAAGTTTGCATACGGCACTATATATCTGTTTAATATAATGGCCCGGAATTTGCGGTGGGTAATAACAGCGGACTAACTGCGTTCGCTGGTATTACCCCTTTGAAACTGACCGCATCTTCAGGATGTCGCGTATGCACACCCTAACGCAGGAATCCTGAAGCTGCGGTCAGTCATTCACTACTCCGGCACCGGCTGCACTGTGGATGGGCCCCAACTGCCGCCCCCATCCCCCCCCCCCGCCCCCATCCCACAAACAACCAGCAATCAGTGGAATCAGTGACACTGACAAAAAAGTGGGCTTTTCTACAGTAATATCGCTGTTAAGTACCCCATTAAAAGTTAGGCCTTGTTGGATTCGATGTAACTGGGGTTTTAATTGTGTAATGACTGCTAAATAAATGGTATGGCCCTGAAAAACTACTTTTAAGTTGTGGAGTGACAAATTTCTCCATTATGATAAATTTACAATTTTTAAGAAACTTAAAAAAAAAAAAAAAATTTTTTTTTTTTTTAAGTTTGTTCATCTTTATTACCCCAGAGGGCTGTGGACGCTCAAGATGGCTGAGGGACATATATTCAAGATAGAGATCGAAAGATTTTGGGATATTAAGGGAAACAAGGGATAATGGGATTGGCGAGAAAATGGAGTTGAGGTCAAAGATCAGCCATGATTTTATTGAATGGTGAAGCAGGCTCGAGGGACCTGCTCCTATTTCAGGTTTACCTTACCCCATGTGAGAGCCCCAATCTTTGTTCTGCTCTCTATAATATTTTGAAAAAGTCCAAACGAAAGAAGCTTCTTTGCTTCCTGGTTCGCAGTCTGTGAGAATTCTGCATTATGATTGGCTGTATTGCTTGTTGATGTCACTGCAGTGCACTGCACCACCCTCGGGATTCCCATTATACATCACTTCCACGTCGAAAAGGGAAAACTTCTCGCCACAGAGATCGCGAGATCTTTGTGGGCAGCTTTCTTCAGGGCCAGCGGTAAACACCTTTGCTTCGCTGCTGATCACAATTTTCGGGCCAATGAGTTTAAGCGTTCGTAAAACATTCTTGTCGTTCAACAATTCAGTTGTGGCTTAGAGGTCACGGGGTCAGAGGTCACAGGCTCTTAACGTGGGAGGTGAGGGGGCTGGGGGTGAGACCCAAAGTAGTAAGCTTAAGTCCTGATCTCTGTACTAATGAAGATATAAAGTGGGGAGCAGTGGATGGCTTATATAGCGCCCTGTAAGTGCAAGTCTTTCAATCTTTTTATCTTCCCTTTTCTGCGCGTTATGTTCGGTTGTAACTGCAGCTGACTGCTAAGTGGCCAGTGTTGAATGAAGCTCCGACTTACACTGAGTAAGCGGGGGCTCCCTTTCATCCTGACCTTACTGCAACTACTGTTGATTATTCTCAGCAACCTGTGGAGAAACTAACAGATATGCTCAAAAAGAAAATCATCTATGGTACTAAAACAAACATCCAAGGATTGTTAGCAACAGGAAGCTTGTCCTTTTTTCCAGGCGATCAATCACACCTTCTCACCATGTCCCTCAATCCCATCTCCCTTCAATCACACATCTAATTGTCTCTTGAACTTATTTATACTGTTTGTTTCAATGGCTTTCCCTAGTAACATATTACATAGAATTTACAGCACAGAAACAGGCCATTCAGTCCAAATTGTCCATCCACACGAGCCTCCTCCCATCCTATTTTATCTAAACCGATCAGCATAACCTTCTATTCCTTTCTCCCTCATGTGCTTATCTGGCTTCCCCTTAAATGCTTCTATACTATGCGCCTCAACTACTCCATGTGGTAGTGAGTTTCAATTCTAACCACTCTCTAGTTATGAAGAAAGACTGACATATGAAGAAAGACGGGATCGACTAGGCTTATATTCACAGGAATTTAGAAGAATGAGAGGGGATCTCATAGAAACATGTAAAATTCTGACGGGATTGGACAGGTTAGATGCAGGAAGAATGTTCCCGATGTTGGGGAAGTCCAGAACCAGGGGTCACAGTCTAAAGGTAAGGGGTAAGCCATTTAGGACCGAGATGAGGAGAAACTTCTTCACTCAGAGAGTTGTTAAGCTCTGGAATTCTCTACCGCAGAGAGTCGTTGAGGCCAGTTCGTTAGACGTATTCAAAAGGGAATTAGATGTGGCCCTTACGGCTAAAGGGATCAAGGGGTATGGAGAGAAAGCAGGAATGTGGTACTAAAGTTGCAAAAATGATCAGCCATGATCATATTGAATGGTGGTGTAGGCTCGAAGGGACGAATGACCAACTCCTGCACCTATTTTCTATCTTTCTATGTAATAAAGGGAACAATTTAAACTGTTGTCTCATTCTTGCATGTAGTCAATTGCTGTTAAAGATTTTAAAAATGTCAAATTTAAATTATTTACATTTGTTTCTTATTTTTTATTCCTGTCCCTTTTTTCTCTCTCTCTTAAACCTATCTTTATTTCCCTCTCTACTTCTCCTTCTGTACCTGATTTGCCTCAATTCATCCTATTTCCATCGCCACCGTTCCTCTGTTTCTTTCTCAATCCTTAAATCTCATTGGTTAAGAAGACAGACAGTTGGTCCCGTCGATCACCGAGGTCCCGGATGCCCGCTTGCTATTGCTGCGCCATTTTCAGCTCGCACTTCCAGCAAGATACGGCACAGAGGTTGCTTCCAGCTGAAGTGTGAGGGAGAAAGTTTAACAAAATGGGACACACCGCGAGATGCCCCTCTCCAGCAAGTTTTAGCCTAATGTGCACGTTCTTGTACTACAGCAGATATTCTGACTTAACATGAGCAATGGCACAGGGAGGTCCCCTATCTTTCCAAAAAAAAAAGACGAGGGTGAGCAGTTCTTTACCAATTTTATCTACATCTGACGCATTGAGGCTTACAATATAAAGAGCAGATCCTTATTTATTGACGTGTTGCCTAGGGGATTATTGAATCGCAGTCCAGTTCCCAACCCTTTTCAACTTCCTGTTTTGATTCACGGTGATAGCATCATATTCCAAGAAATGGCATAATATCTCATCAATAAGCGAGAACTACAAGGGTATTTGCCTCTAATTACACACTTTAACCTTTCCCCCACCAAATGCAAAACGTTCCTAAAATAAAAAAAACAAAATGTAATGATTTCCCATTACTCTTTCTTTGCTGGGAATCCATCTCAGTCAAAAGCCCTTTGTGGACCTTTAGAACTTACAAGCATACAAAATTGATGAGCAGGAAATGGTCCCTCAAACCTGCATCACACTCGTGATGACTGGAGCATCATAACAAGACACCTTCTACCAACCCCCACCACTCCCGCAGTCATATCATTTCCTGGGAGAGACTTGCATTTCTATAGCGCCTTTCACAACCTCAGGATGTCCCAAAGCGCTTTACAGTCTCTGTGTAGTCACTGTTGTAATGCGGTAAACATGGCAGCCAATTTGCGCCCAGCCTGTTCCCACAAAACAGATAATCTGTTTTTTGTTATGTTGAATGAGGGATAAATATTGGGCAGGATACCGGGAATTACTCCCATGCTCTGCTTTGAAATAGTGCCATGGAATCTTTTACATCCACCTGAGAGAGCAGATGGGGCCTCGATTTAACGTTTCATCCAAAAGACGGCACCTCTGACAGTGCAGCAGAGCTCCCTCAATACTGCACTGGAGTGTCAGTCTAGATTTATGTGTTCAAGTCCCTGAAGAGGAACTTGAATTCATGAACTTCTGACTCAGGTGAGAGTGATACCCACACTGAGCCACAGCTGACAAACTGGTCAATGGACTGCTGAGAGCCTTAAGGAAGTACAACGACGTTTCAAAAGAAAATACATTTGCTGAGCAACTTGATGAGAGAATTGCCACAAATGTGGAGCCGATCAGTGATTTAAAAATAGCCGCATTTCTCAGCACGCCTAACCCTTTGGTCGAGTAAAATTGAGGCTGTGAAGCCACATTTGAAAATAACTTCCAGTCACAATGTGTTTGTCAAAATTTGATCATGAGGCTTTTTGAAAACCAGTCCCTATGTTCCTAGGATTGTTATTCAGTTTGCCTTTGCTTGCTGTCTAACTTAACGGCAGTGTGCTCACTGAGTATTATAAATGAAAGGCAAAAACCTGCAGAGAGCTGGAAATCTGAAACAAAAACAGCAAATTCTGGAAAGACTCAGGTCAGCCAGCGTCTGTGGTGAGTTTACACTTGAGGTGTGGATCCTTCATCAGAAGTTCTAGCTTGTTGAGCGTTTCCAGCATTTTCTTTTTCTGTTTCTCGTTGAGTTTGTTGAGTTTATTGAGTGTCTTAGTTCCAATATACTTTGGGTCGGTGATTGGAGCATGGGCAGATGCAGCAGGAGCGGCGAGGTCGGGGCGAAGGAGCTGCGAGAGACTGTGGAGGGACGTGATCGGGGCCCAGGGGCCCAGGGACAGCATGGGCCAGCCCACACTGTGAGATGTGTGCGCACTAGGTCCGTGCGCACTAGGTCCGTGCAGCAGAGCAGGTCTCCAGTTTACTTGGGTAATCCTTGCCACTGGACCAAGGCCTAGCTCTGTCAAGCCCCGTGTGGTGGCTGGTGTGCAACAGCCACCACACGTTAAAAAAATCCACCCACAGGCATCTTCCACCCTTCAGGATGTAGTTTGGGTTCTTCATTCAAAACACCTGTGAACTCATCGTTTTTTTTTGGCGTGGAAACAAGTCATCCTCGTTTCGAGGGACTGCCTATGATGATGATGATGATGATGATGATGATACTTTGGGAAAATTGCATTTCATCCAGCACCCTTTAATGTTGTGCCAATTATGATTCTAGTTTAAAATTCTTCGATTAACACCTCGATCCAGAAGAGAAAAATGAAGGAGCAGGTATTTGATTCAATCCTATTTTGTTCAAACATATTTGTGGCCGGGCCACAAATGCAATTGCCCCTTGTGTAACACTTTCTGGTATGGTACGCATTTAAATGTAGGTGGGTTAATCTTTTGCTTTAGTGTTGAAGAAAGAAAGACTTGCATTTATATCGCCCCTTTCATGACCACCAGATGTCCCAAAGCACTTTACATCCAATGAAATACATAAGAACATAAGAAATAGGAGCAGGGGTAGGCCATTTGGACCTTCGAGCCTGCTCCGCCATTCAATAAGATCGTGGCTGATCATCTACCTCAACTCCACATTCCCACACTATCCCCATTTACCTGGAGTCCCTTCGTATCCAAAAATCTATCGATCTTTGTCTGAGGCTGAACCAGACTGTTCGCAACCTTGGTGTCATATTTGACCCTGAAATGAGCTGTCGATCACATATCTGCAGCATAACTAAGACCGTCTATTTCCACCTCCGTAACATCGTCCGACTCTGCCCTTGCCTCAGCTCATCCGCTGCTGGAGCCCTCATCCATGCCTTTGTTACCTCTAGACTTGACTATTCCAATGCACTCCTGGCTGGCCTCTCACATTCAACCCTACGTAAACTAGAGGTGACCCAAAACTCACACCAAGTCCCACTCACCCATCATCCCCGTGCTCGCTGACCTACATTGGCTTCCGGTTAAGCAACGGCTCAATTTAAAAATTCTCATTCTTGTTTTCAAAATCCCTCTCTGGCCTCGCCCCTCCCTATCTCTGTAATCTCCTCCAGCCCCTCAACCCCCCCCCCCCCCCCCCCCCCGCTGAGATGAATGCCCTCATTTAATTCTGCCCTTGAGCATCCCTGATTATAATCACACAACCATTGGTGGCCGTGCCTTCTGTTGCCTAGGCTCTAAGCTCTGGAATTACTTCCCTACACCTCTCTGCCTCTCTACCTCTCTCCTCCTTTAAGACACTCCTTAAAACTTACCTCTTTGACCAAGCTTTTGGTCACCAGCCCTAATTTCTCCTGATGTGGCTCGATGTCAAATTTTTTTGTCTCATAATACTCCTGTGAAGCAGCTTTGGACCTTAAAGGCACTATATAAATACACGTTGTTGTTATATCCACAGCCCTCTGGGGTAGAGAATTCCAAAACTTCACAATCCTTTGAGTGATGCAATTTCTCTTCATCTCAGTCCTAAATTGCCAACCTCTTATTCTGAGACGGTGACCCCTGGTTCTCTACTCCTCCGCCAGAGGAAACACCCTCGCCCCTGTCAAGTCCCTTAAGAATGCTATGTTTCAATGAGATCACCTCTCAATCTTTTAAATTCTAGAGAATATAGGCCTAGTCTACTCAATCTCTCCCAATAGGACAAGCCCCCCACCATCCCAGGAATCAGTCTGGTGAACCTTCATTGCACTCCCTCTATGGCAAGTCTCTCTTTCCTTAGGTAAGGAGACCAAAATTCTGCACTCATCCAAAAGACAGCACCTCCGACAGTACAGCACTCCCTCAGTGCAACACTGGACTGTCAGCCTACATTTCTGAGGTGGGACTATGAACCCACAACCTCCTGACTCAGAGGCGAGGCTGCTACCCAGGTGATTCCCGGGATGGCGGGACTGATATATGAAGAAAGACGGGATCGACTAGGCTTATATTCACTGGAATTTTGAAGAATGAGAGGGGATCTCATAGAAACATATAAAATTCTGATGGGATTGGACAGGTTCGATGCAGGAAGAATGTTCCCAATGTTGGGGAGTTCCAGAACCAGGGGTCACAGTCTAAGGATAAGGGGTAAGCCATTTAGGACCGAGATGAGGAGAAACTTCTTCACCCAGAGAGTGGTGAACCTGTGGAATTCTCTACCACGGAAAGTTGTTGAGGCCAATTCATTCGATATATTCAAAAGGGAGTTAGATGTGGCCCTTATGGTTAAGGGGATCAAGGGGTATGGAGAGAAAGCAGGAAAGGGGTGCTGAGGTGAATGATCAGCCATGATCTTATTGAATGGTGGTGCAGGCTCGAAGGGCCGAATGGCCTACTCCTGCACCTATTTTCTATGTTTCTATGTTTCTACCAACTGAGCCACGGCTGACACACGTCCCGTCACATTGGCTCATTGGAACTAAAACACGAAATAAAACATGTTTCAGGCGTATCGCCCCAACACCCAGAAAACGTTTCTCTTCCATCGGAGGACTGGCACTGCTCCCCGCTATGAAGACCATTCAAATACTGTAAGTAAATCCCAACCTTAAATTGATCAGCTGACTGAGCAGCTGAGCATGACTGGTGCTGATAGATGGCTCTGAAGGTGGAAGAGACTCATGTTTAGAACCTCAGGCAGGACTTACCAGAAAGCTATTGCAGGAGAAAACCCGCATGTATTTAAATTACTTGTGCTTCGCTGAGAATCATTCCATTTGTACATAATGTACTTTGTTTTCAACTCTCTCGTCAACAGAGGAGCCATTTATAACCCACAGTGTAATAGACCATATTTTATGGCTCCTAAAGACAAGCCATTGTCTATTCAATTGTGTTGGGAGAGTATCATTGTCCCAGATGAATAAACAATTTAAAGCATACGTCATTCGAGGTTCCAGTCATTGGGCTGACAATGGCTCTTTGGAAAAAAAGAAAAACTTGCATTTATATAGAGTCTTTCATGACCACCGGACGTCCCAAAGCGCATCACAGCCAATGACGTTCTTTTTTGAAGTGTAGTCACTGTTGTAATGTAGGAAACACAGCAGCCAGTTTACGCACAGCAAGCTCTCACAAACAGCAATGACGAGATAATCTCTTTTTTTTTAATGTTGATTGAGGGATAAATATTGGCCAGGATACCGGGGAGAACTCCCCTGCTCCTCTTCGAAATAGTGCCATGAGATCTTTCACATCCACCGGAGAGGGCAGACAGGGTCTCGGTTTAACTTCTCATCTGTACTGGGAGTGTCAGCCTAGATATTTTGTGCTCAAGTCTCTGGAGTGGGTCTTGAACGCACAACCTTCTGACTCAAAGGCGAGGGTGCTACCCACTGAGCCACAGCTGACACAATTTTTGCACAATCGTACAGAAGTTACTGTTATGCATGCCCTGGTGCCTGGTCTGTTAGAGCCACCAAAACAATAACCAACTAACAGCCCTACAACCTCCTCCAGCCCTCCGAGATCTCTGCACTCCTCCAATTCTGGCCTATTATCCACGATTTTAATCGCTCCACCATTGGCGGCCGTGCCTTCAGCTGCCTAGGCCCCAAGCTCTGGAATTCCCTCCCTCAACCTCTCTGAGGGTTGACCTGATCGAGGCCTTTAAAATTATAAAGGGTTTGATAGGGTAGATGTAGAGAAGATGGTTCCACTTGTGGGAGAGTTCAAAACAAGTGGTCATAAATATAATAGTCACTAATAAAGCCAATAAGGAATTCAGGAGAAACTTCTTTAGTGGTTAAAATGTAGAACTCGCTACCACAAGGAGTAGTTGAGGTGAATAGATGCATTTAATGGGGAGCTAGATAAGCACTTGAAGGAGAAAGGAATTGAAGATTATGTTGATGGAGTTAGATGAAGAGGGGCGAGAGAAGGCTCGTGTGAAGCATAAACACCGCATGGACCAGTTGGGCCGAATGGCCTGTTTCTGTGCTGTACATTCGATGTAATTCAATGCACTTCAATCAAAGCACTTACTTTACTGTTTCTGAGCTGATCTCTTACAAATGTTTTGTCCCAAGTCCATTCAGTGAACATGCGAATCCCTTCTACAGTTCCATACCCAAGCACTGCCCACCCTTTGCACCAGTGAGTGACCTCTGACTCACAGTGAATAACACCATGGAAGAACTGGTATTAAATATAGAAAAACAATTTTGAGATATGTCCATCACACTTTGAGTGGTGCACAAGCACATTTATGTTATACGTTTTTTTTAAAGTGTTAAAAAATAGAAAGAAAGTCAATCATTTCCTGTTTTTTTTATCCACGGGAAGGAGCCAGGATTAACAAAATGGATGCCAATTTACTGAGAAACTTCACACGCGACAGGAAATGCCTTTGAATTGTCCTCAGGAAGTAGCATCTGTATCTTCTGGATTAAGATGAGCAACACCATGGGAGTTCTACTTGTACATGTAAAAAGTGTTCTTTCATACACGCACACGCATGGCCAGGTGTGATACTGAGCCCCACAGGCTAGAAGTTCACATGTTCCACATGGCCTGCTTGATTTGTGCTAACTTAGCTGATCCTAACTAGAGCAGTAGTTAGTGTAATAATCTGATCAAAGGGTTACAATATAAACAGAAAGAGAAAAACTCAGTCTGTGTCTCATCCCATGAATAGATTGGTTTTATTAGGTTTTGAGTGTTTTCGTGTACCAGTGGCATCCTCAGTGCTCAATACTCAATGTGTTCTATCCCATAGACCCATGGTTAACAGACTAGGGTCAATGATTAACCAGCATGGTGTCATTACTGCAAGCTTCTTCAGAATAACCGTGGAGTCCGTCAGTGACTTTTACGAGGCTTTAGTTCCAACACGTTTCAGCAGCTATTTGGTACCTCATCCAAATGCCCTTCCTTCATCTGTGAGTTTATGAAACAGGCTGTTCATCCATTGAGTGCATCACTGCCAAGCCTGGGCCTGTTTTCACCTGACATCGGAACGAACATGCATACCTTTCCAACAGGAGTGGGGTACCGCAAGGTTCTGTGCTGGGGCCCCAGCTGTTTACACTGTACATTAATGATTTAGACGAGGGGACTAAATGTAGTATCTCCAAATGTGCGGATGACACTAAGTTGGGTGGCAGTATGAGCTGCGAGGAGGATGCTATGAGGCTGCAGAGCGACTTGGATAGGTTAGGTGAGTGGGCAAATGCATGGCAGATGAAGTATAATGTGGATAAATGTGAGGTTATCCACTTTGGTGGTAAAAACAGAGAGACAGACTATTATCTGAATGGTGACAGATTAGGAAAAGGGGAGGTGCAACGAGACCTGGGTGTCATGGTACATCAGTCATTGAAGGTTGGCATGCAGGTACAGCAGGTGGTTAAGAAAGCAAATGGCATGTTGGCCTTCATAGCAAGGGGATTTGAGTACAGTTGTACAGAGCCTTGGTGAGGCCACACCTGGAGTATTGTGTACAGTTTTGGTCTCCTAACTTGAGGAAGGACATTCTTGCTATTGAGGGAGTGCAGCGAAAGTTCACCAGACTGATTCCCGGGATGGCGGGACTGACATATCAAGAAAGACTGGATCAAGTGGGCTTGTATTCACTGGAGTTCAGAAGAATGAGAGGGGACCTCATAGAAATGTTTAAAATTCTGATGGGTTCAGACAGGTTAGATGCAGGAAGAATGTTCCCAATGTTGGGGAAGTCCAGAACCAGGGGTCACAGTCTAAGGATAAAGGGTAAGCCATTTAGGACCGGGATGAGGAGAAACTTCTTCACCCAGAGAGTGGTGAACCTGTGGAATTCTCTACCACAGAAAGTTGTTGAGGCCAATTCACTAAATGCATTCAAAAAGGAGTTAGATGTAGTCCTTACTACTAAGGGGATGGCGAGAAAGCAGGAATGGGGTACTGAAGTTGCATGTTCAGCCATGAACTCATTGAATGGCGGTGCAGGCTCGAAGGTCCGAATGACCTACTCCTGCACATATTTTCTATGTTTCTATGTTTCTATGAGTCACTGGACGGTGATCAGGAGGAGAAACCATGACTGACTCTCTCTTGCCTAGCCCAACTATTGTGCCATGCTGCTGCTCTGCTGAAATCAGTCAACTCACCACAAACCAACAATCCAATGTGGGATCTTCTCATCTATATGGTTTAATAATACACCGGGCACCTCTTATAAACGCTGTATAGGCAAGAAGAGCCTCAAGTTCAAGGAGGCGAGAGTCCGGGGCAGCGTCCGAGGCCTACAAAAGGCCCAGTCAGTGAGTCGGAGAGGCAGTCGAGGAGGCGGGAGTCCGGGGCAGCGTCCAAGGCCTACAAAAGGCCCACTCAGTGATAAGGAGAGGCAGTCGAGGAGGCGGGAGTCCGGAGCAGCGTCCGAGGCCTACAAAAGGCCCAGTCAGTGAGTCGGAGAGGCAGTCGAGGAGGCGGGAGTCCGGGGCAGCGTCCGAGGCCTACAAAAGGCCCAGTCAGTGAGTCGGAGAGGCAGTCGAGGAGGCGGGAGTCCGGAGCAGCGTCCGAGGCCTACAAAAGGCCCAGTCAGTGAGTCGGAGAGGCAGTCGAGGAGGCGGGAGTCCGGGGCAGCGTCCGAGGCCTACAAAAGGCCCGGCTGATGCAGCTGCAGCGAGAAGGCAAAAAAGAAGTAGCAAGAAATTGTAAGGTGATGTCACAGCCAAGGGGGTAAGCGATTGGCTGGTGATTGGTGATATGTCCTTACCATACAGTATAAATGCACACGAGGCCCATACTTGAGAGAAGGTCACTCTGTGACCAGTAACCTTTATTAGCCAGCACTGAAGTGATGAAGGTGGGTGGAGCTTCCCCATTTTATACCTGAAAGTCCAGGTTAGGAGTGTCCCCCAAAAGTTCACCACCTCATGGTCAATGTTTTCACGTTGTACAACTTAGGTCAGTTTATACATGGGTTACAATGCTGGTTGAATACATGACATCACCTCCCCGCCAAAGTCTTATTGGGATCACAGGTTAAGTCTCTCTGGTGGTTTACGCTCCCTTGTAGAGTGCCTGAGTTGGGGCTCCGGTTGTTGGGCGCTGGCCTGAGTGTCTGCTGTTTGCGGTGCCTCAGGCCTGTCCGGACTGCCGACAGTGACTGGGCTCTCCTCCACTTGGTTCTGGTGTTCGGTCACCTGTGGAGGAGTGAACTCTATATCGTGTTCTTCCTCTGCTTCTTCTATGGGGTTGCTGAACCTTCTTTTTGTTTGATCCACGTGTTTGCGGCAGATTTGTCCATTGGTAAGTTTAACTACCAGAATCCCATTCCCCTCTTTGGCAATCGCAGTGCCTGTGAGCCATTTAGGCCCTGCAGCATAGTTGAGGACAAAGACAGGGTCATTGACATCAATACATCGCGCCCTCGCATTCCCGTCATGGTCGTCACATTGTGACTGGCGCCTGCTCTCTGCAATTTCTTTCATGATGGGGAATATAAAGGATAACCTGGTTTTGAGCGTCCTTTTCATTAGCAGCTCTGCGGGTGGGATCCCTGTGAGCGAGTGTGGTCGGGATCTATTAGCCAACAGGAGGCGTGATAAGCGGCTTCGTAGGGAACCCCCTTGGATTCTGAGCATCCCCTGTGTGATTATCTGCACTGCTCGTTCCGCCTGGCCATTTGAGGCTGGCTTGAACGGTGCCGTTCTGACATGGTTGATACCATTTCCTGCCATAGAAACATAGAAACATAGAAAATAGGTGCAGGAGTAGGCCATTCAGCCCTTCGAGCCTGCACCACCATTCAATAAGATCATGGCTGATCATTCCTTCAGTACCCCTTTCCTGCTTTCTCTCCATACTCCTTGATCCCCTTAGCCGTAAGGGCCATATCTAACTCCCTCTTGAATATATCCAATGAACTGGCATCAACAACTCTCTGAAGCAGGGAATTTCACAGGTTAACAACTCTCTGAGTGAAGAAGTTTCTCCTCATCTCAGTCTAAATGGCCTGCCCCTTATCCTAAGACTGTGTCCCCTGGTTCTGGACTTCCCCAACATTGGGAACATTCTTCCCGCTTCTTACCTGTCCAGTCCCGTCAGAATCTTATATGTTTCTATGAGATCCCCTCTCATCCTTCTAAACTCCAGTGTATAAAGGCCCAGTTGATCCAGTCTCTCCTCATATGTCAGTCCAGCCATCCCTGGAATCAGTCTGGTGAACCTTCAATGCATTCTCTCAATAGCAAGAACATCCTTCCTCAGATTAGGAGACCAAAACTAAACACAATATTCCAGATGGGGCCTCACCAAGGCCCTGTACAACTACAGTAAGACTTCCCTGCTCCTATACTCAAATCCCCTTGCTATGAAGGCCAACATACCATATGCCTTCTTCACCACCTGCTGTACCTGCATGCCAACTTTCAAGGACTGATGAACCATGACACCCAGGTCTCGCTGTACCTCCCCTTTTCCTAATCTGCCAGAATTCAGTTAATATTCCGCCTTCGTGTTCTTGCCCCCAAAGTGGATAACCTCACATTTATCCACATTATCCTCCATCTGCCATGTATTTGCCCATTCGTCTAACCTGTCCAAGTCGCCCTGCAGCCTCTTAGCATCCTCCTCGCAGCTCACACCGCCACCCAGTTTAGTGTCATCTACAAACTTGGAGATATTACATTCAATTCCATCATCTATATCATTAATATATATTGTAAAGAGCTGGGGTCCCAGCACTGAGCCCTGCGGCACCCCACTAGTCACTGCCTGCCATTCTGAAAAGGACCCGTTTATCCCGACTCTCTGCTTCCTGTCTGCCAACCAGTTCTCTATCCACGCCAGTACATTACCCCCAATACCATGTGCTTTGATTTTGCACATCAATCTCTTGTGTGGGACCTTGTCAAAAGCCTTTTAAAAGTCCAAATACACCACATCCACTGGTTCTCCCTTGTACACTCTAAAAATTCTAGTAGATTTGTCAAGCATGATTTCCCTTTCATAAATCCATGCTGACTTGGACCGATCCTTCCAAATGCGCTGCTATTTCATCCTTAATGATTGATTCCAACATTTTCCCCACGACTGATGTCAGGCTAACTGGTCTATAATTACCCGCTTTCTCTCTTCCTCCTTTCTTAAAAAGCGGTGTTACATTAGCTACCCTCCAGTCCATAGGAACTGTTCCAGGGTCGATAGACTGTTGGAAAATTATCACCAATGCATCCACTATTTCGAGCGCCACTTCCTTAAGTACTCTGGGATGCAGACTATCAGGCCCTGGGAATTTATCGGCCTTCAATCCCGTCAATTTCCTTAACACAATTTCCCGCCTAATAAGGATATCCTTCAGTTCCTCCTTCTCACTAGACCCTCAGTCCCCTAGTACTTCCGGAAGGTTATTTGTGTCTTCCTTCGTGAAGACAGAACCAAAGTACTTGTTCAATTGGTCTGCCATTTCTTTGTTCCCCATTATAAATTCACCCGAATCTGACTGCAAGGGACCTATGTTTGTCTTCACTCATCTTTTTCTCGTCACGTTGCAGTCAGTTTTTATGTTTCCGGCAAGCTTCATCTCGTACTTTATTTTCCCCCTCTTAATTAAACCCTTTGTCCTCCTCTGCTGACTTCTAAATTTCTCCCAGTCCTTCGGTTTGCTGCTTTTTCTGGCTAATTTATATGCCTCTTCCTTGGATTTAACACTATCCTTAATTTCCCTTGTTAGCCACGGTTGAGCCACCTTCCCGGTTTTATTTTTACTCCAGACAGGGATGTACAATTGTTGAAGTTCGTCCATATGATCTTTAAAGGTTTGCCATTGCCTATCCACCAACAACCCTTTAAGTATCATTTGCCAGTCTAATCTAGCCAATTCGCGCCTCATACCATCGAAGTTACCTTAACTTAAGTTCAGGACCCTAGTTTCTGAATTAACTTTGTCACTCTCCATCTTAATAAAGAATTCCACCATATTATGGTCACTCTTCCCCAAGGGGCCTCGCGCAACAAGATTGTTAATTAGTCCCTTCTCATTATACATCACCCAGTCTAGGATGGCCAGCTCTCTGGTTGGTTCCTCAACATATTGGTCCAGAAAACCATCCCTAATACAATCCAGGAAATCCTCCTCCACCACATTGCTACCAGTTACGTTAGCCCAATCAATATGTAGATTAAAGTCGACCATGATTATTGCTGTACCTCTATTGCACACATCCTTTATTTCTTGTCCTGGAATCCAATGCTTGTAAAGCACGGGCCATTGTCGCTGACCAAGGCGTCCAGTAGACCATGGGCGGCGAACATTGCCCGTAGACTTTTTACCGTGGCAGAGGATGTGCTTGAATTGAGAATGTCACACTCGATCCATTTGGAGTAGGCGTCTACCAGAACCAAAAACATTTTTCCCATGAATGGACCTGCGTAGTCCACCTGGATGCATGACCATGGCTTGGCGGGCCAGGACCAGGGGCTAAGGGGGGCTTCCCTGGGCACACTGCCCAGCTGGGCACACGTGTTGCACCTGCGAACACAAAGTTCCAGGTCTGCATCTATTCCTGGCCACCAAACATGTGACCTGGCAATTGCCTTCATCATGACAATGCCTGGGTGCTCATTGTGGAGTTCTCTGATGAACATCTCTCTGCCCATCTGGGGCATGACTACGCGGTTTCCCCACAGTAGGCAATCGGCCTGAATCGAGAGTTCATCCCTGCGCCTGTGAAATGGTTTAAATTCCTCAGGGCATGCCCCATACGTGGCTGCCCAGTCCCCATTCAGGACACATTTCTTGACTAAAGACAGTAGCGGGTCTCTCTTTGTCCAGACTTTGATCTGACGGGCTGTCACGGGTGAGCCTTCGCTATTGAAAGCTTCAACAGTCATGACCATCTCAGCAGCATGCTCCGTTGCCCCCTCGGTGGTGGCTAGTGGGAGCCTGCTGAGTGTATCGGCGCAGTTTTCAGTGCCCGGTCTGTGCCGAATTGTATAGTCATAGGCGGCTAACGTGAGTGCCCACTTCTGTATGCGGGCCGACGCATTTGGATTTATGGCCTTGTTGTCAGCCAAAAGGGACATTAGGGGTTTGTGATCTGTCTCCAGCTCAAATTTCCTGCCAAACAGGTACTGGTGCATTTTTTTTACTGCATATACTCATGCAAGCGCTTCCTTTTCTACCATCCCGTAACCCCTTTCTGCCTGGGACAGACTTCTGGAGGCATAAGCTACCGGCTGTAACTGACCCTTGGCTGCAACACACACCCGACCCCATAGGACGATGCATCGCACGTTAAAACAAGTTTCTTACACGGGTCATTTCGCGTGAACAGTTTGTTGGAGCATAACATATTGCGTGCTCTATCAAAAGCCCTTTCCTGGTTGTCCCCCCAGACCCATTCGCGACCTTTGTGTAGGAGCACGTGTAGCGGCTCTAGCAGCGTGCTCAATTTGGGAAGAAAGTTACCAAAATAGTTCAGGAGCCCCAGGAACGAACACAGCTCCGTCGTGTTACGGGGTCTGGGTGCTCTCTGGATCGCTTCCATTTTGGACACAGTAGGTCTGATTCCGTCTGCTGCTACCCTCATCGCCAGGAATTCTACCTCTGGAGTTAGGAAGACGCACTTCGCCTTTTTCAGTCGCAGCCCTAGCCAGTCCTGTCTGCATAGCACCTCCTCCAGGTTGTGGAGGCGTTCTTCAGTATCGTAACCCGTGATGAGGATGTCGTCCTGAAAAACCACCATCCTTGGAATCGACTTGAGGAGGCTTTCCATATTTCGTTGAAAGATCACGGCGGCCGAGCGACTCCCGAACGGACATCTGTTGTACTCAAACAATCCCTTATGTGTCGTGATGGTGGTCAGCTTCTTCGACTCACTCGCCAGCTCCTGGGTCATGTAAGCTGAGGTCAGGTCCAATTTTGAAAAAGGTTTGCCACCGGATAGCGTGGCAAAGAGGTCCTCCGCTCTCGGTAGCGGGTACTGGTCTTGGAGTGACACCCGATTGATGGTAGCCTTGTAATCGCCACATATCCTGACCGACCCATCCGCCTTGAGCACCGGCGCAATCGGGCTCGCCCAGTCACTGAATTCGACTGGCGAGATGATGCCTTCCCTCAGCAGGCGGTCCAATTCGCCTTCTATCTTTTCCTACATCACGTACGGCACCGCTCTGGCTTTGTGGTGTACTGGCCTGGCATCCGGGTTTATGTGAATCACTACCTTGATCCCCATGATTGTGCCGATGCAGGGTTGAAATAATGAGTCAAATTTGTCCAGGACCTGTGAGCATGATATTCGCTCCACAGAAGAAATTGCATTGACATCGCCCCATTTCCAGTTCATGACAGCAAGCCAACTCCTCCCCAGTAGTGTGGGACCGTCCCCCGGAACAATCCAGAGTGGCAATCTGTTCTCTGAATCTTTGTGGGTCACGACTACCGTGGCGCTGCCTAGCACAGGAATGATCTGCTTTGTATATGTCCGCAGTTGTGCGTCAATCGGCAATAATCGTCCACAACTTGTCGAACTGTTTGATACTCATCAGGGACTGGCTGGCCCCCGTGTCTAGCTCCATTGATACTGGGATGCCATTGAGGAGCACTTTCATCATTAACGGTGGCTTCCTGGTGTATGAACTGTATACGTGCTCCACATGAACTCGCTGAACTTCAGCTTCCAGTGATTTCCCCTAGTGTTAATTTGGGCTCGTAGGGCTTACATCGGGCCCGTCCTCCTCGTACATCAACCTGGCTGCAGGCTTCCTACACATACGCGCCAATTGACCACTGATGTTGCAATTTCTGCAGTTGTATTGCTGATACCTGCAAGCTCTGGCTGTGTGTTTGCCTCCACACCTCCAACATGAGCCGTTGTTGGAAACAAAAGGTCCATTACTAGTCGATAGTCTCTGACTGTCTCTGTAACTGTCCTTAAGCGCACCATTGACAGGTGTTGATGGCCCCATTACTGACCTAATTGTCCCTTGCGATGGCATGAATCGCCGTTCAGCTAGCCATTGTCTCTGTTGAATTACCCCTTTGGGTTCAACTACATGCTCGGGCATGTCCGACTGCCCCTGTCTGCCTGGAGAACTGTGTGCCGCATTAACAATGTTGACTCCCTGTCCATTTGTTGCATTTAAACCAAGATTTTTGTCAAACATCATTCTGGTCTCTTCCTCCCCTGAGATAAATGTTTGGGCCATCAAAGCCGCCGTTTCCAGGATCAAGTCTTTCATCGCAATCAGTTTCCTGTAAACCCCAGCGTGCCCGATGCCCTCAATAAAAAAGTCTCGCAGCATTTCCACTCTGCATGCATCTGGGAACTTACATAGGCTCGCCAGTCGCCGTAGGTCTGCCACGAAGTCTGGAACGCTTTGCTCTTCTCGCCGCCGGTGCATGTAAATCCGGTGTCTCACCATGTGCATGCTGCTCACCGGTTTAAAGTGTTCCCCGATCAACTTTCTGAGCTCTTCAAAATTTTTCTGCCGCTAGAAGGTTCTTTATCAGGGAGTACGTCCTGGATCCACAAACCGTCAGGAGATGAGCTCTGCGTTTGTCGGCCGAATCCTGGCCCAGCCATTCCTTAGTGATGAAAGTTTGCTGTCGTCTCTCAATAAAATCGTCCCAATCATCACCAACACAGTACCTCTCTTCTGTGCTGCTAGTGGCCATGCTCGCGTGGTTTAAATTCCAGTTTCTCATCGCCAATAATATGTCCTTACTCTACAGTATAAATGCACATGAGGCCCATAATTGAGAGAAGGTCACTCTGTGACCAGTAACCTTTATTACCCAGCACTGAAGCGATGAAGGTGGGTGGAGCTTTCCCTTTTATACCTGAAAGTCCAGGTTAGGAGTGCCTCTCACAAGTTCACCACCGAGTGGTCAATGTTCTCACGGTGTACAACTTAGGTCAGCTTATACATGGGTTACAATGACAGTTGAATATATGACAATTGGTAAGTAGCTTTTCTTTTTCTTTTCTATATCAGTAAGTAAGTTTTAGCATTGTTGTTGCCAAATTAAGTTTATCTCGGGATTAAGTCATAGCAGGAGAGCTCGGACACGTGTTATGCTCCTCCTGTACTATGTGGGAACTCAGGGACGCTTTCGGTGTCCCTGACCACTACGTGTGCGGGAAGTGTATCCACCTCCAGCTCCTGACAGACCGCATTGCGGCACTGGAGCTGCGGGTGGATGAATTCTGGAGCATGCACGATGCTGAGAATGACGTGAATAGCACGTTTAGCGAGTTGGTCTTACCGCAAGAAAAGGGTACACAGCCAGACATTAAATGGGTGACCAGCAGGAAGAGCAGTGGAAGGAAGGTAGTGCAGGGGTCCCCTGTGGTCATCCCCCTGCAAAACAGATACATCGCTTTGGGTACTGTTGAGGGGAATGACTCATCAGGGGAGGGCAGCAGCAGCCAAGTTCATGGCACCGTGGGTGGCTCTGCTGCACAGGAGGGCAGGAAAAAGATTGGGAGAGCTATGGTGATAGGGGATTCGATTGTAAGGGGAATAGATAGGTGTTTCTGCGGCCGCAACCGAGACTCCAGGATGGTATGTTGCCTCCCTGGTGCAAGGGTCAAGGAAGTCTCGGAGCGGGTGCAGGACATTCTGAAAAGGGAGGGTGAACAGCCAGTTGTCGTGGTGCATATAGGTACCAACAATATAGGTAAAAAACGGGATGAGGAATTTAGGGAGCTAGGAGCTAAATTAAAAAGTAGGACCTCAAAAGGGGAAGGTGGCTCAACCATGGCTAACAAGGGAAATTAAGGATAGTGTTAAAGCCAAGGAAGAGGCATATAATTTGGCTAGAAAAAGCAACAAACCTGATGACTGGAAGAAATATAGAATTTAACAGAGGAAGACTAAGGGTTTAATTAAGAGGGAGAAAATAGAGTACGAGAGGAAGCTTGCAGGGAACATAAAAATTGACTGCAAATGCTTCGATAAATAGTTGAAGAGAAAAAGATTAGTGAAGACAAACGTAGGTCCCTTGCAGTCGGATTCAGGTGAATTTATAATGGGGAACAAAGAAATGGCAGACCAATTGAATCAATACTTCCGTTCTGTCTTCATGAAGGAAGACACAAATAACCTTCCGAATGTACTAGGGGACAGTGGGTCTAGTGAGAAGGAGGAACTGAAGGATATCCTTATTAGGTGGGAAATTGTGTTAGGAAAATTGATGGGATTGAAGGCCGATAAATCCCTGGGGCCTGATAGTCTGCATCCTAGAGTATAGGATCGGACCAAGTCAGCATGGATTTATGAAAGGGAAATCATGCTTGACAAATCTTCTGGAATTTTTTGAGGATGTAACTAGTAGAGTGGACAAGGGAGAACCAGTGGATGTGATGTATTTGTACTTTCAAAAGGCTTTTGACAAGGTCCCGCACAAGAGATTGGTGTGCAAAAACAAAGCGCATTGTATTGTACTGATGTGGATATAGAACTGGTTAGTCAGACAGGAAGCAGAGAGTCGGGATAAACAGGTCCTTTTCAGAATGGCAGGCAGTTACTAGTGGAGTGCCGCAGGGCTCAGTGTTGGGACCCCAGCTCTTTACAATATATATTAATGATTTAGATGAAGGAATTAAGTGTAATATCTCCAAATTTGCAGATGACACTAAACTGAGTGGCGGTGTGAACTGTGAGGAGGACGCTAAGAGGCTGCAGGGTGACTTGGACAGGTTAGGTGAGTGGGCAAATGCTTGGCAGATGCAGTATAATGTGGATAAATGTGAGGTTATCCACTTTGGGGGCAAAAACATGAAGGAAGAATATTATCTAGATGGCGGCAGATTAGGAAAAGGGGAGGTGCAACGAGACCTGGGTGTCATGTTTCATCAGTCACTGAAAGTGGGCATGCAGGTACAGCAGGCGGTGAAGAAGGCAAATGGTATGTTGGCCTTCATAGCAAGGGGATTTGAGTATAGGAGCAGGGAGGTCTTGCTGCATTTGTGCAAGCCCTTAGTGAGGGCCTGAATATTGTGTTCAGTTTTGGTCTCCTAATCTGAGGAAGGACGTTCTTGTCATTGAGGGAGTGCAGCGAAGTTCACCAGACTGATTCCAGGGATGGCTGAACTGTCATATGAGGAGAGACTGGATCAACTGGGCCTCTATTCACTGGAGTTTAGAAGGATGAGAGGGGATCTCATAGAAACATATAAGATTCTGACGGGACGGGACAGGTTAGATGCAGGAAGAATATTCCCGATGTTGGGGAAGTCCAGAACCAGGGGACACAGTCTTAGGATAAGGGGTAGGCTATTTAGGACTGAGATGAGGAAAAACATCTTCACACAGAGAGTTGTTAACCTGTGGAATTCCCTGCCGCAGAGAGTTGTTGATGCCAGTTCATTGGATATATTCAAGAGGGAGTTAGATATGGCCCTTACGGCTAAGAGGGTCAAGGGCTATGGAGAGAAAGCAGGAAAGGGGTACTGAGGGAATGATCAGCCATGATCTTATTAAATGGCGGTGGAGGCTTGAGGGGCCGAATGGCCTACTCCTGCACCTATTTTCTATGTTAATTGCTGGTGAGGTAACTTATTTTAGCAGGGCAGCAGTAAAGAAGGAGAGAACTTGCATTTATATAGCGCCTTTCATCATCATCATCATAAGCAGTCCCTCGAAATGAGGATAACTTGCTTCCACGCCAAAAAAAGATGAGTTCACAGGTTTCAATGAAGGACCTAATATTCCAGGTTCTGAACCACATCCTGAAGGGTGGAAGATGCCTGTGCGTGGATATTTTTAATGTATGGTGGCCGTTGCACACCAGCCACCACACGGGTTTGACAGAGCTCGGTCTTGGCCCAGTGGCAAGGGTTATCCAAGACGACTGGAGACCTACTCTGCTGCACGGACCTAGTGCGCACACATATCGCAGTGTGGGCTGGCCCGTGCTGCCCCTGGGCCCCTGGCCCCGAACTCACGCCTCTCCTGGGCCCCGATCACGTCCCTCCACCGTCTCTCGCTGCTCCTGCTGTATCTGCCCACGCTCCAATCACCGACCTGGACCTTGATGACGTCACTCTTCACTGCCGTCGCCTTCCTGCACCAGCTCACGCTGCTCCCGGGCCGCTGCACCTCCGCTCCTTTTATGGCCCCGATCTGCCGCTGGTGATCTCACGCAAAACAGCACTGTGACAATGACCAGATAATCTTTCTTTTTTGTTATGTTGATTGAGGGGTAAATATTGGCCCCAGGACACCGGAGATAACTCCCCTGCTCTTCTTTTAAAAAGTGCCGTGGGACCTTTTACATCCACTTGAGAGAGCAGATGGGACCTTTCACAACCTCAGGAAATCCCAACGGACCTTACAGCCAATTAAGTACTTTGTAAATGCAACCACTGTTGTAATGTAGGACACACGGCAGCCAATTTGCACACAGCAAGCTGTCACAAACAGCAATGAGATAAATGACCAGATTTAGTTTAGTAATGTTGGTTGAGGGATAAATATTGGCCAGTAGACTAGGGAGAACTCCCCCGCTCTTCTTCAAAATAGTGCCTTGGGATCTTTTACGTCCACCTGAGAAGGCAGACGGTGTCCTCGGTTTAATATCTCATCCGAAATACAGCACCTTGAAGGGTGCAGCACTCCCTCAGTACTGCAGTGGGGAATGTCAGCCTGGGTTACCTGCTCAAGTCTCTGGAGTGGGATGGAAACCCAGAACCTTCTGACTCAGAGCTGCGAGTGTTATCCATTGAACCAAGGCTAACAGTATGACACTACAGTTGCAGTTATGCACTAGGCTAGTTGCAACCTGGAAAATTCTATGTTTAGTATACGCATTAGAGTCAGATTTGTGAATTATAAACCCAGACAGTATTATCCGCACATATTGTGAACTACTGAAAGCAACTGCCCTATACATGGGCACTGAAGGATATCCAGCCCGAGTCATAACACACACATCAGAACCTCCTCAACAAAATGGCTAAAATTATTTTCTTCCACATTGCAATCTGACTCCAAAACAGCATTATTCCCAGAGTGGGTGACAACAGGTCCGCAAGAGGCAACATTAATTATACATAATTTAAAATCTGGCAAGCAAATCGGGAAATTAGAAGTAGGAAATTTTATTGAGCTTATTTATACAAATGGACACTGCGTCACACTAAGTGTTGTTCGTTGCCCAACTTTATTTTAAATTATCAGCCATCTTCAAAAGAACATTGAACCACGTACAAATCATCGAATCATAGAAATGTACAACACAGGAGGAGGCCATTCGGCCCATCGTGCCTGTGCTGGCTCTTTGAAAGAGCGATCTGATTAGTCCCACTCCCTGCTCTTTCCCCATCGCTCTGCATTTTTTTTCTTTTTCAAGCCAATTTATCCAATTTCCCTTTTGAAAGTTACTACTGAATCTGCTCCCTCCAGCCTTTCATTCCAAATCGTAACAGCTCGCTGTGTAGAAAAGAATTCTCCTCATCTCCCCCTCTGGTTCTTTTGCCGATTACCTTAACTCTGTGACCCCTGGTTACCGACCTGCCTGCCAGTGGAAACAGTTTCTCCCTGTTTACCCTATCAAAACATCTCATAATTTTGAACACCTCTATTAAATCTCCCCTCAACCTTCTCTGCTCTAAGGAGAACAATCCCATCAATGAAATAAAGATAAATCAATTTGAGATCAGCTTTGCCCCACACTGAACGGTTGCAAACCACACCCTCACAAAATGTGACAAACACTCTTGACAATCGATTCTACTCAATCACTTGATGATTCTGGTTAGCTCTCCACTAAATCTGAAACTGCCAAAGTCCTAGTACTTGATTAATCACTTTATTTAATACATTTCAATAAATTTAATAGATTTAAGCAATATGCTTGCAAGTTATACGAAGGGACTACAGAAACTGGGCTTGCTCTGCTTAGGGTAAAGAAGGTTAAAGGGAGATTTGATAGAGGTGTTCAAAATCATGAAGGGTTTTGATAGAATAAATTAGGAGAAGCTGTTTTCAGTGGCTGGAGGTTAGCTAACCAGAGGTCACGGATTTTATTGGTAAAAGAACCAGAGGCTACATGAAGAAAAAATAATTACACAGCTAGCTGTTATGATCTGGAACGCATTGCCTGAAAGGGCGGTGGAAGCAGATTCAATCATAACTTTCAAAAGGGAATTGGATAAATACTTGAAGGGGAAAACCTTTCAAAACTATGGGGAAAGGGCAGGGAGTAGGACTAATTACTTAGCTTTTTCAAAGAGCCGGCACAGGCAAGATGGGCCGAACTGCATCCTTCCGTGCTGCATCATTCCATGATTCTAAGTTTTATTTATTTTATTAAAGGGGTGTTCTTCCACAGAAGACAAGTCTAACCTTACCCCCTCCCCAATAGATTGTCACACTGACCTGGAACAAAAATGGTGTCAAGCAGCCTCCTTAGAGAAAATAAAACTAAGCTATCACTCTATTCAAAAACATAGGGCAAGAACAGATGTGGTAATGCCAATGCAAACATCTGCCAATCACATCAGTCGAGTGAAAGAAACATAATGGAAAAATGTAAACGCGAAAGAAGTGTGCTGGAAAATTTACCGATTCCGTGCTCCAGGAAGGAGCCAAGCTCACAGAAAGTGGTAGAGGGAGCTGAAGTGACGTGACCCTATCGCCCATCCGCACTCCCTTCGCGTGCAGCTCCCATCTGGGAACGCGCCATCGGTGAGCATCGGTTCTCAAAGTGTGGGAGCCGGAGGAGATTTTCAGATCAAGTCTCAAGACTTGGGCCTTTTCACACTGACTATCATCTTCTCAATCTTTCTCTTTAATACACTTAACCGGTCTTTTTACCGAGTTTGGAAAGGCACGGTCTGAGTGCCATTGATTCAGTTCTGGGGGGAAATGTGCAAAATCACAATGACACAGAAGGGAACTGAAATGGGCAACTTACGACAATGCAGCTGGTGCCATGGTCGGCTTTTTTCTGCTGGCGCAGGTATCTTGTTTTAATTTCCGATAGCCGACAGCAATAACGTCTTCAGAGTTGGCTAAGTAGCCAAGTAGAACAAAGCAAAGGCATGCTTTACCAACAACAACCCAGTAACATGCCCCGACCCTGGCATCCACAGCAGTAAGGCTGTCTCCTTATCAACAGTATTTTTATGACATCATCCATATTATTAACAAAATCAGCTCCAGCCAGCAACCCCAACCTGGGCCAGCCACCTGCAAGGCCCCAGCAATGTGATGTCATCATGACATTGTCACATTGGAATGTTTAGCTACCAAATTTTCTTGCTTCCAAACAAGAAAGCCGGGATGGAACAGAGATCTCAAACATGCCTCGTTTATATCTTTAAACGGCAGCAAAGAAAAATCCACTGAAGATTTTTCCAGCTGTTGACACAGAATCAAAGGGTCGCTTTTAACAATATTCACTCACAATAAAATGTATATTTGTGAAACTAACCTTAAATTTTACAAGCAGATCATTTGGACAAGCAATCAATCTTGAGTTACTGAATGGGTGGAAGGAGTAACAAAGCAAATCAGACTTCCTCTTGCTCTGTCTCGCTAATCCCTGACCTCCTGCACATCCACTTCAAAATCCCCAGCAATTGCAACCACTGCCTCACTCTAATCTACCTCAGCAATCTTTTCCAGCCTAACGTCCCAGTACATCATCATCATCATCATCAGAGGCAGTCCCTCGAAATCGAGGAGGGCTTGCTTCCACTCTAAAAATTAGTTCTCAGGCGACTGAACAGTCCAATACGGGAATTACAGTCTCTGTCACAGGTGGGACAGACAGTCGTTGAAGGAAAAGGCGGGTGGGACTGGTTTGCTGCACGCTCCTTCTGCTGTCTGCGCTTGATTTCTGCATTCCCTCGGCGACGAGACTCGAGGTGCTCAGCGCCCTCCTGGATGCTCTTCCTCCACTTTAGGGCGGTCTTGTGCCAGGGATTCCCAGTTGGCGGTGGGGATGTTGCACTTTATCAAGCAATCTTTTCCAGCCTCAAGTCCCAGTACACTGCACTCTGCTCTGCCATGCATTTCCCATCCCCCTAGTTCCTTCACTGGTGACAGGTTTTTGAGCCACCATGTCCTGCACTCTCATTTTGAAATCCCTCCACCTTTCTATCTCTCTTCTGACCTCCAAAATCCTCTTCAAAACCTCACCTCTTTGATCTCCCCTTTGGTCACCAGGAAATGTTATGAAATGAGTCGCTATATAAATGTAAGTGCTCCAGTATCTCCATTTACGCAGCATGCATGCTGCAGTCTAATTTCATCCTGCAATTGACAGCAGGTTAATGAGGAAATCTTGCCACTGGCCTGACGCTCTAGCATCAACAGAACAGCAGAACCATACAGACAGGGAGAATCCCTGGTCTGCATTAGGGCTAATTTAGCTGATGTCAGCCAGGGTAGCAGTAAGTATGCTACAACTGGCCTTAGGAAAGATTCTACAACTGGCCTGAGGGAAGAAGAGATCGACTCATTCTCACTGCTAAGCGACCCTGACTAAAGATTGCGCCTGTGAACATCGATGGGGCTGGATCGGTCTCAACTGTGATTGCGCTCCTCCCCCACCCCGCCCCCTGTGATCAATGCACTTGCTAATGCTTACTAATTAGGCTCAGGCATGCAAAACAGTCACTTGCTTTCTTTGTAATTCATTCATGGGATGTTAATTCTCATTTGAAAAAGCATGGATTAATAAGGGAAAACCAGGATGAATTTGTTAAAGGCAAATAGCGTCCAACTAACCTGATTGAGTTCTTTGATGAAGTAACAGAGAGGGTCGATGAAGGTAGCCCAATAAATGTTGTGTATAGGAACTTTTAAAAGGCATTCGAAAAAATACCTCATAACAGACTTATTCAGAAAATTGAAACACATGGTATTAAAGGGACGGTAGTAATTTGGGTACAAGATTGGTTAAGGGATAGGAGGCAGAGAGTAGTGATGAACAGATGTTTTTCTGAGTGGAGAGAAGGATGCAGTGCGCTCCCCCAGGGGATCGGTATTAGGACCATTGCTTTTCTTGTTCTGTATAAATGACCTGGACTTGAGTATAGGGAGTACAATGCTGAAGTTTACAGGCAATACCAAATTTGGCAACATAGTAAATAGTGATCAGGATAGTAGCAGACTTCAGGAGGACATAGACAGACTGGTGATATGGGCAGACACATGGCAGATGCAATTTAATGCAGATAAGCATGAATTGATGGATTTTGGGAGGAGCAACATGGAGAGGCTGTTTAATCTCAATGGTACTATTTTGAAGGGGAGTGCAAGAAGAGAGGGACCAGGGGGTGCATATTCACAAATCTTTCAAGGTGGCAGGGCAAGTTGATAATGCAGTTAAGAAAGCATCTGGGATAATTGGCTTTGTAAATAGGGACACTAAATACAAAAATAAGAAAGTCATGCTAAACTTTTACAAATCTTTGGTTAGGCCCCAGCTGGAGTGTTGTGTACTATTCTGGGCACCACATTTTAGGAAGGATGTCAAGGCCTTGAAGAGGGTACGGAGGAGGTTTACCAGGATGATAGCAGGGACGAAGAAGTTCAGTTATGTGGGGAGATTGGAGAAACTGGGATTGTTCTGCTTAGATTAAGGGGAGACCTAATTGAGGTATTCAAAATCATGAGGGGTTTCGATAGAGCAAGTCGAGAGAAACTGTTTCCTCTGGCAAGTGGGTCGGTAACCAGAGGTCACAGATTTAAAATAATTAGCAAAAGAACTAGAGGAGAAATTAGAAGAAATTTCTTCACACAGAGAGTTATTAAGATCATAGAAACATATAAAATAGGTGCAGGAGTAGGCCATTCGGCCCTTCGAGCCTGCACCACCATTCAATATGATCATGGCTGATCATTCACCTCAGTAGCCCTTTCCTGTTTTCTCTCCATACCCCTTGGTTCCTTTAGCCGTAAGAGCCATATCTAACTCCCTCTTGAATATATCTAACAAACTGGCATCAACAACTCTCTGCGGCAGGGAATTTCACAGGTTAACAACTCTCTGAGTGAAGAAGTTTCTCCTCATCTTGGTCCTAAATGGCTTACCCCTTATTCTTAGACTGTGACCCCTGGTTCTGGACTTCCCCAACATCGGGAACATTCTTCCTGCATTTAACCTGTCAGTCCTGTCAGAATGTTCTATGTTTCTATGAGATCCCCTCTCATTCTTCTATTCCAGTGAATACAGACCCAGTTGATCCAGTCTCTCCTCATATGTCAGTCCTGCCATCCCGAGAATCAGTCTGGAACACAATACCTGAAAGGGTGCTGGAATCAGATTCCGTAGGAACTTTTAAAAGTGGACATGTACTTGAAGAGGACTCATTTGCAGGGTTATGGGAAAAAAGGCTGAGCTGTGGGGCTAAATTGGACAGTTCTTTCAAAGAGTCGGCACAGGTGTGAAAGGCTGAATGGCCTCCTTCTGTGCGGTAAGATGCTACGATTCTATGTTGTGAGCATCACTGGCAAACTCAGCATTTTTGTCCTCCCTAGTTGCCCGAAGGAGGCGATGGAAGATCTTCTTGAACTGCTCCAGTCCGTACTCTTTGTAGCGGTTTGGTACAACCGAGTAGCTTGCTAGGCCTCTTCAAAGGGCAGTTATGATTCAACCACGTTGGTGTGGGATTGGAGTCACATATAGGCCCAGACTTGGTAAGGACCGCAGGTTTCCTTCCCTAAAAGACATTAATGAGCCACTTGGGTTTTTACAATAATCCAATAGCTTCACCTTTACTTTTACGGATGCCAGCTTTTAAAATTTAAACTACATTCCAACTGCCATGGTGGGATTTGAACTCATATTCTGTGGATTACTAGTTCAGTAACAATAACAACCGCACTACCGTCACCCGTACGTGACACCAGGGAGCTGGGGGTGCCTGTACAAATCATACCCCATCAAGGAGTCAACATTGTGAAACAGGAATGGAAAGAAAGGGGAGAAAAACTGGTAGAAAGGGTAGGGGAAAAAATCATGAATGTATGGTGATGATTTAGAAGGCATTAGAAACATAGAAACATAGAAAATAGGTGCAGGAGTAGGCCATTCGGCCCTTCTAGCCTGCACCGCCATTCAATGAGTTCATGGCTGAACATTCAACTTCAGTACCCCATTCCTGCTTTCTCGCCATACCCCTTGATTCCCCCTAGTAGTAAGGACCTCATCTAACTCCTCTTTGAATATATTTAGTGAATTGGCCTCAACAACTTTCTGTGGTAGAGAATTCCACAGGTTCACCACTCTCTGGGTGAAGAAGTTCCTCCGCATCTCGGTCCTAAATGTCTTACCCCTTATCCTTAGACTGTGACCTCTGGTTCTGGACTTCCCC
>NC_091984.1:10415110-10582430 GCF_044704955.1 Pristiophorus japonicus | reverse complement strand
CCCCCCCTTCGTCTCCCCCCCTTCGTCTCCCCCCCCTTCGTCTCCCCCCCCTTCGTCTCCCCCCCCTTCGTCTCCCCCCCCTTCGTCTCCCCCCCCTTCGTCTCCCCCCCCTTCGTCTCCCCCCCCTTCGTCTCCCCCCCCTTCGTCTCCCCCCCCTTCGTCTCCCCCCCCTTCGTCTCCCCCGTGCCCCTTCGTCTCCCCCCCCCTTCGTCTCCCCCCCCTTCGTCTCCCCCCCCCTTCGTCTCCCCCCCCTTCGTCTCCCCCCCTTCGTCTCCCCCCCCTTCGTCTCCCCCCCCTTCGTCTCCCCCCCCTTCGTCTCCCCCCCCTTCGTCTCCCCCCCCTTCGTCTCCCCCCCTTCGTCTCCCCCCCCTTCGTCTCCCCCCCCTTCGTCTCCCCCCCCTTCGTCTCCCCCCCCTTCGTCTCCCCCCCCTTCGTCTCCCCCCCCTTCGTCTCCCCCCCCTTCGTCTCCCCCCCCTTCGTCTCCCCCCCCTTCGTCTCCCCCCCCTTCGTCTCCCCCCCTTCTGTCTCCCCCCCTTCGTCTCCCCCCCCTTCGTCTCCCCCCCCTTCGTCTCCCCCCCCTTCGTCTCCCCCCCCTTCGTCTCCCCCCCCTTCGTCTCCCCCCCCTTCGTCTCCCCCCCCTTCGTCTCCCCCCCCTTCGTCTCCCCCCCCTTCGTCTCCCCCCCCCTTCGTCTCCCCCCCCTTCGTCTCCCCCCCCTTCGTCTCCCCCCCCTTCGTCTCCCCCCCCTTCGTCTCCCCCCCCTTCGTCTCCCCCCCCCTTCGTCTCCCCCCCCTTCGTCTCCCCCCCCTTCGTCTCCCCCCCCTTCGTCTCCCCCCCCTTCGTCTCCCCCCCCTTCGTCTCCCCCCCCTTCGTCTCCCCCCCCTTCGTCTCCCCCCCCTTCGTCTCCCCCCCTTCGTCTCCCCCCCCTTCGTCTCCCCCCCCTTCGTCTCCCCCCCCTTCGTCTCCCCCCCCTTCGTCTCCCCCTCCCCCCTTCGTCTCCCCTCTCTCTCTCCCCCCCTGTTCTCTTCCCCCCCCCCTGTTCTCTTCCCCCCCCCCTGTTCTCTTCCCCCCCCCCTGTTCTCTTCCCCCCCCCTGTTCTCTTCCCCCCCCCTGTTCTCTTCCCCCCCCTGTTCTCTTCCCCCCCCTGTTCTCTTCCCCCCCTGTTCTCTTCCCCCCCCCTGTTCTCTTCCCCCCCCCTGTTCTCTTCCCCCCCCCTGTTCTCTTCCCCCCTTCCCCCCTGTTCTCTTCCCCCCCCCTGTTCTCTTCCCCCCCCCTGTTCTCTTCCCCCCCCCCCTGTTCTCTTCCCCCCCCCCCTGTTCTCTTCCCCCCCCCTGTTCTCTTCTCCCCCCCTGTTCTCTTCCCCCCCCCCTGTTCTCTTCCCCCCCCCCTGTTCTCTTCCCCCCCCCCCTGTTCTCTTCCCCCCCCCCTGTTCTCTTCCCCCCCCCCTGTTCTCTTCCCCCCCCCCTGTTCTCTTCCCCCCCCCCCCTGTTCTCTTCCCCCCCCCCCTGTTCTCTTCCCCCCCCCCCTGTTCTCTTCCCCCCCCCCCTGTTCTCTTCCCCCCCCCCTGTTCTCTTACCCCCCCCCCCTGTTCTCTTCCCCCCCCCCCTGTTCTCTTCCCCCCCCCCCCCCTGTTCTCTTCCCCCCCCCACCCCCGTTCTCTCTCCCCCCCCCCCCCCTCCCCCCCCGTTCTCCTCGGCGGGGGGGGGGACTCTCGGTGCTGCAGTAGGTGAGTAGAAACTTAATTTTTTTTTAATTTAGGGTTGATTTATTTATCATTTATTATTGATGGCTCTTTATTTGTAAAAGTGAAGTGTTTAATGTCTGTAAACTTCCCTCTCCCTGCCCATCTCCCGTTCTCTATGCCTGATTTATAAGTGTAGGCAAGGCTTTTCTGAGCGTACAAAAATCTCCACTTACTCCATTCTAAGTAAGTTTTCGCTGCCTAAACTTGCAAAACGGGGCGTGTTCAGCCACTTACGCCTTTTTGAAAAAAAATCTGTTCTAAAATAAAACTATTCTAACTCACTAGAACTGGAGCAAACTAAATGCCGTGAATTGCAATTTCTAAGATGCTGCATTCTAAACTAGTTGCTCCAAAAAAATAGGTGCAACTCAGGCCGAAATTTGAGTCCTATATTTCCTGGTCGTAGAAGGCAATACATTGGAGACGACAGTGTAGGGAGACCAGTGTGAAAGTCAGAGGTCCCATGGAGGGGAATACAGTTGACGCAAATAGGATGGAGTCGACATGGAGCATCGACGAACTATTGTCGAAGTTTGGAGGCAGGTACAGTAGGTGAGTGAGAGCCAGAAACTATTTGAAGGGTAGAGAATTGTAGGATGGAGGTTATTGTAGTAGGAATGAGAATCATTTGCGGTGCAGAAAGATAATGGCGAAGTTGATGTCAGTTGGAGGTCAATGTAGATCAGAAGTGGCAGAGAAAATGTAAAACCACGAGCCAGTGACCAGCCAAGCAGTAAAAACTGTAGAATGAGTTACCTAGGTCAAAAGTGAAACAGCGGCAGCTAGCCAGAAGCCAACAAAGCTGAAAACCCAGTGCAACCGGCTCAGCAGAGAAACCGATGCAGTGCAAAGGTTTTTTTTTAAAAAAGATCTAGCAGCAGAATCAGAGACACAGCAGATGAGTCTTGCGGTGTAATCCAGTGTAGTCCAATGCAGAAACATGGCCTTGATGTCCAGAGAAGTCCAGCAATTCAGAAACCGATTTGAGAAAAGAATTCAGCAGCTCTGTGAGAAGCAGAGAGCGAGCTGGGGGATGGGCAATGGCAGTTTAAAACAGTTAACTTGTAGTTGGGGCTAAAATACACCAATTGATGGAGCCAGGGGAACTTGAACAGTGGAAGCGAGGAGATTTGGGAGAGAAAGTGAAAAGGATGGCGGCGATTCCCATGGATAGAAACATAAAAACATAGAAAATAGGTGCAGGAGTAGGCCATTCGGCCCTTCGAGCCTGCACCACCATTCAATATGATCATGGCTGATCATTCAGCTCAGTACCAGTTCCTGCTTTCTCTCCATACCCCCTGATCCCTTTAGCTGTAAGGGCCACATCTAACTCCCTTTTGAATATATCCAACAAACTGGACTCAACAACTTTCTGTGGTAGAGAATTCCACAGGTTCACAATTCTCCGGATGAAAAAGTTTCTCATCTCGATCCTAAGTGGCTTACCTCTTATCCTTCGACTGTGACCCCTGGTTCTGGACTTCCCCAACATCGGGAACATTCTTCCTGCATCTAACCTGTCCAATCCCATCAGAATTTTATATGCTTCTATGAGATCCCCCCTTATTCATCTAAATTCCAGTGAATATAAGCCTAGTCGATCCAATCTTTCTTATGTCAGTCCTGCCATCCCGAGAATCAGTCTGGTGAACCTTCGCTGCACTCGCTCAATAGAAAGAATGTCCATCCTCAGATTAGGAGACCAAAACTGCGCACAATACTCAAGGTGTGGCCTCACCAAGGCCTTGTACAACTGCAGCAAGACCTCCCTGCTCCTATACTCAAATCCTCTCGCTATGAAGGCCAACATGCCATTTGCTTTCTTAATTGCCTGCTGTACCTACATGACTACTTTTAATGACTGATGTACTATGACACCCAGGTTTCCTTGTACCTCCCCTTTTACTAATCTGTCACCATTCACATAATCTGTCTTCCTGTTTTTGCCTCCAAAGTGGATAACCTCACACTTATCCACATCATACTGCATCTGTCATGCATTTGCCCACTCACCTAACCTGTCCAAGTCACCCTGCAGCCTCTTTGCATCCTCCTCACAGCTCATACTGCCACCCAGCTTAGTGTCATCTGCAAACTTGGAGATATTGCATTCAATTCCTTCGTCTAAATCATTAATATATATTGTAAAGAGCTGGGGTCCCAGCACTGAGCCCTGCGGTACTCCACTAGTCACTGCCTGCCATTCTGAAAAGGACCCGTTTATTCCCACTCTTTGCTTCCTGTCTGCCAACCAGTTCTCTATCCACGTCAATACATTACCCCCAATCCCATGTGCCTTAATTTTGCACACCAATCTCTTGTGTGGGACCTTGTCTAAAGCCTTTTGAAAGTCCAAATACACCACATCCACTGGTTCTTCCTTATCCACTCTACTAGTTACATCCTCAAAAAATTCTAGAAGATTTGTCAAGCATGATTTCCCTTTCATAAATCCATGCTGACTTGGACCGATCCTGTCACTGCTTTCCAAATGTGCTGCTATTACATCTTTAATAATTGATTCCAGCATTTTCCCCACTACTGATGTCAGGCTAACCGGTCTATAATTCCTCGTTTTCTCTCCCTTTTTTAAAAAGTAGGGTTACCTTAGCTACCCTCCAATCCATAGAAACTGATCCAGAGTCCGTGGAATGTAGGAAAATGATCACCAATGCGTCTACTATTTATAGGGCCACTTCCTTAAGTATTCTGGGATGCAGACTATCAGTTGCTAGGGATTTATCGGTCTTCAATCCCATCAATTTCCCTAACCATTTCCTGACTAAGAGGGAGTTCCCTCCCTCCGTTCCTCCTTCTCGCTGGACCCTCGGTCCCCTTGTATTTTTGGGAGGTTATTTGTGTCTTCCTTAGTGAAGACAGAACCAAAGTACTGGATAGAGATGAAGCAATGACGAGCTCACCGATGGAATTGCCAGCCTAGCAGCAGCCATCTTGAATTACAATAGTAGGCATCACGCTCAACCATGATACTTTTTTATCTACTCAAGACATCCACACGTGCACACTTCTGACAGGAATTGCCAGATTATCAGTGAGAATAATGACCAATTTTTCCCTGCATAATCAGTGGTTCCCGCTGAGCTGTGCGACGGTGTGGAGATCCCACGCAGGCTGCTCACTGGTTTTTAAAGGGGGAAAAAAATGTGCATGCGTGGAATGTGAATGCACTGCACTGCACAGCCATTTAAAGGGACCGCACACAAAAAAAGGGAACATCAGTTTTGAGGCTAATCAAGTGCCTCTCTGCCCAGCCCAAATGAGATCAACTAGCTTTGTATATGCTAGGGTTGAGCTCTGGACTTTTTAGTCTGTATGGTGCAGTTGCTTACTGACCAAAACCAATGCACTCATGCGGGAAGCTCAGAAGAGCTGGTCTGTTATCAATTTGTGTATCATTAGCCTGAAATTGAAATGCTGAGTGTGAAATAAAGAGCTCATTTAATATAATTTTATGGCATTTTTCCCCTATTTAAAAATTCTTGCCTGTAACACACGTGAGTTTTTGTGCCTTTTTTCCGATGTAAAAAGCTGTGCTTTTAGCTGCCTCAGACCCACACTCTAGCATTCCCTGCACTTCCTTAACCTCTGTTGAAACCCACTTCTTGGAACAAGCTTTTGGTTACCCTGCCAAATATCTCCTTTGGCTCATCGTACAATTTTTTTCATTATGCCTCTGTGAAGTGCCGTGGGTCATTTTTCTACATGCAAGGTCCTATATAAATGCATGTTGTGCTATGTGAAAATCACTGAGGTTTTGTTTATGAAAATGTTTTTACAGTTGACATGTACGTGGATTTCAGGTTCATTGTTCAGTGTGAAAGGCTAGGAATTATATTTTGGAATTATGATGCACAATGACCGTATTCTCTTTGATTCCCCAGTTATACGTTAAATCTGGTTCCAAGTACCTGGGTTGCTTCTAACCAAGACTGGAGGAAACGAGCAAGGCACGGCATGGTTTTGAGTTTGCGCACCTACAGCGTATGCGTTTAGGTTCTGCACCCCAGAAAGCATTGTGTCACGTGGGATCATGTTGCACTGATATTTTGGGAAAATTTCTATACAAATTCTTACAGAAAGAAACTTTTCAGGCTGCAAATCTTAAATTTTAGCAGTCAGTATAATTTGTTTGATTTATTCAATTTCTAGTATATGTGAACTGAAATCATTCTGGAAGCTGAGCAGCAGAGAGCAGTAGAATCTGGATTTTTTTTTAAATGAAAACCTGATCACTTCCCAGGCTTCCTGCTTATTGTACAAAAGCAAGATACTGTGGATGCTGAAATCCGAAGCAAAAAATGCTGGAAACACTCAGCAGACCAGGCAGCATCCATGGTGAGAGAAACCGAGTTAATGTATTTTACCTTGCACCAACACCAAGAAGCTGGTGTAAATCTGTACATTGGGCCCTACCGAACTCCAAAGTGAGACTTTCTGGAGGAAATTTAATTTTACTTCATTGCAAAGTCTAGTTGGGCACTGACATGGGTTTTTGCACTACAACAATGTAGTGTCATTATGAAGCAAAACCATTGATGATACAGTTTTAGTAAATAAAGCATTGGGATTGAACTCTTGGCAAAAATAAAACTACATCAGTTTTTTAAGATTTGTTTTGTCTTTATGCATTGACACTACAATTCCTGCGAGCAGCATAATTTAATTTTTTTTTAAATCTTGAGTGGAATCGTTTAGTAAAACCAAAACTGAATTGAACTAGTTAAACCACTTTTAGCAACTTGGAAAATACAACTGACTATGTATTTGATTTGAAAAGCGTGAGCGATACTGAAAACAAATTTTAATTTGGAAACTAATGCGACACACAATCTGAATATATTTTGCTGTAGACCTTGCTGATTACGCAGAAAGATATGTATCTAGGTATTATGTAGGCTTGATGATGGGGAGCATTCAGATTCAAGTAAAAGGCTATTTATTACTGATAAAAAAAATCAAGGTACAGGTATAACTGTCTGCAGAATAAGGAGAATACTCGTTTAATAGCTCCACCTCACATGCACACCTGCTTTCAGTTGCGACCTTGCTATCTACCAAAATCTAGTTGTCAGTTGCATAAAACATTAATTGAATGGGTATTATGATGTCATTAAGTTACTATAGTGGTATTATACAAGCAATTTATTTAACGTTTGGAGACTTGGCAAATAATTCCAGACATTTTGGAGCATTATTGCCAGCATGCAAATCTTTGTGTAGTCCACCAGATAGTTGGATTAGTACACATGATTCAGTGACATGGGCCATGGTTTGTATTTTTTAGCAAGGACATTTGTCGTCATCACAAAAGCCTTTATAGGTGAAGATTTGAGGTACAATGTCATTATCCACTTTGATAGAAACATAGAAACATAGAAAATAGGTGCAGGAGCAGGCCATTCAGCCCTTCTAGCCTGCACCGCCATTCAACGAGTTCATGGCTGAACATGAAACTTCAGTACCCACTTCCTGCTTTCACGCCATACCCCTTGATCCCCCGAGTACTAAGGACTTCATCTAACTCCCTTTTGAATATATTTAGTGAATTGGCCTCAACTACTTCCTGTGGTAGAGAATTCCACAGGTTCACCACTCTCTGGGTGAAGAAGTTTCTCCTTATCTCGGTCCTAAATGGCTTACCCCTTATCCTTAGACTGTGACCCCTGGTTCTGGACTTCCCCAACATTGGGAACATTCTTCCTGCATCCAACCTGTCCAAACCCGTCAGAATTTTAAACGTTTCTATGAGGTCCCCTCTCACTCTTCTGAACTCCAGTGAATACAAGCCCAGTTGATTCAGTCTTTCTTGATAGGTCAGTCCCACCATCCCGGGAATCAGTCTGGTGAATCTTCGCTGCACTCCCTCAACAGCAAGTATGTCCTTCCTCAAGTTAGGAGACCAAAACTGTACACAATACTCCAGGTGTGGCCTCACCAAGGCCCTGTACAACTGTAGCAACACCTCCCTGCCCCTGTACTCAAATCCCCTCGCTATGAAGGCCAACATGCCATTTGCTTTCTTAACCGCCTGCTGTACCTGCATGCCAACCTTCAATGACTGATGTACCATGACACCCAGGTCTCGTTGCACCTTCCCTTTTCCTAATCTGTCACCATTCAGATAATAGTCTGTCTCTCTGTTTTTACCACCAAAGTGGATAACCTCACATTTATCCACATTATACTTCATCTGCCACGCATTTGCCCACTCACCTAACCTATCCAAGTCACTCTGTAGCCTCATAGCATCCTCCTCGCAGCTCACACTGCCACCCAACTTAGTGTCATCCGCAAATTTGGAGATACTACATTTAATCCCTTCGTCTAAATCATTAATGTATAATGTAAACAGCTGGGGCCCCAGCACAGAACCCTGCGGTACCCCACTAGTCACTGCCTGCCATTCCGAAAAGTACCCATTTACTCCTACTCTTTGCTTCCTGTCTGACAACCAGTTCTCAATCCACGTCAGCACACTACCCCCAATCCCATGTGCTTTAACTTTGCACATTAATCTCCTGTGTGGGACCTTGTCGAAAGCCTTCTGAAAGTCCAAATATACCACATCAACTGGTACTCCTTTGTCCACTTTATTGGAAACATCCTCAAAAAATTCCAGAAGATTTGTCAAGCATGATCTCCCTTTTACAAATCCATGCTGACTTGGACCTATCATGTCACCATTTTCCAAATGCGCTGCTATGACATCCTTAATAATTGATTCCATCATTTTACCCACTACTGAGGTCAGGCTGACCGGTCTATAATTCCCTGCTTTCTCTCTCCCTCCTTTTTTAAAAAGTGGGGTTACATTGGCTACCCTCCACTCGATAGGAACTGATCCAGAGTCAATGGAATGTTGGAAAATGACTGTCAATGCATCCGCTATTTCCAAGGCCACCTCCTTAAGTACTCTGGGATGCAGTCCATCAGGCCCTGGGGATTTATCGGCCTTCAATCCCATCAATTTCCCCAACACAATTTCCCGACTAATAAAGATTTCCCTCAGTTCCTCCTCTTTAATAGACCCTCTGACCACTTTTATATCCGGAAGGTTGTTTGTGTCCTCCTTAGTGAATACTGAACCAAAGTACTTGTTCAATTGGTCTGCCATTTCTTTGTTCCCCGTTATGACTTCCCCTGATTCTGACTGCAGGGGACCTACGTTTGTTTTTACTAACCTCTTTCTCTTTACATACCTATAGAAACTTTTGCAATCTGCCTTAATGTTCCCTGCAAGCTTCTTCTCGTACTCCATTTTCCCTGCCCTAATCAAACCCTTTGTCCTCCTCTGCTGAGTTCTAAATTTCTCCCAGTCCTCAGGTTCGCTGCTATTTCTGGCCAATTTGTATGCCACTTCCTTGGCTTTAATACTATCCCTGATTTCCCTAGATAGCCACGGTTGAGCCACCTTCCCTTTTTTATTTTTACGCCAGACAGGAATGTACAATTGTTGTAATTCATCCATGCGTTCTCTAAATGTCTGCCATTGCCCATCCACAGTCAACCCCTTAAGTATCATTAGCCAATCTATCTTAGCCAATTCATGCCTCATACCTTCAAAGTTACCCTTCTTTAAGTTCTGGACCATGGTCTCTGAATTAACTGTTTCATTCTCCATCCTAATGCAGAATTCCACCATATTATGGTCACTCTTCCCCAAGGGGCCTCGCACAATGAGATTGCTAATTAATCCTCTCTCATTACACAACACCCAGTCTAAGATGGCCTCCCCCCTAGTTGGTTCCTCGACATATTGGTCTAGAAAACCATCCCTTATGCATTCCAGGAAATCCTCCTCCACCGTATTGCTTCCAGTTTGGCTAGCCCAATCTGTGTGCATAATAAAGTCACCCATTATAACTGCTGCACCTTTATTGCATGCACTCCTAATTTCCTGTTTGATGCCCTCCCCAACATCACTACTACTGTTTGGAGGTCTGTACACAACTCCCACTAACGATTTTTGCCCTTTAGTGTTCTGCAGCTCCACCCATATAGATTCCACATCATCCAAGCTAATGTCTTTCCTAACTATTGCATTAATCTCCTCTTTAACCAGTAATGCTACCCCACCTCCTTTTCCTTTTATTCTATCCTTCCTGAATGTTGAATACCCCTGGATGTTGAGTTCCCAGCCCTGATCATCCTGGAGCCACGTCTCCGTAATCCCAATCACATCATATTTGTTAACATCTATTTGCACAATTAATTCATCCACCTTATTGCGGATACTCCTTGCATTAAGACACAAAGCCTTCAGGCTTGTTTTTTTTAACACCCTTTGTCCTTTTAGAATTTTGCTGTACAGTGGCCCTTTTTGTTCTTTGCCTTGGGTTTCTCTGCCCTCCACTTTTCCTCATCTCCTTTCTGTCTTTTGCTTTTGCTTCCTTTTTGTCTCCCTCTGTCTCCCTGTATAGGTTCCCATCCCCCTGCAATATTAGTTTAACTCCTCCCCAACAGCACTAGCAAACACTCCCCCTAGGACATTGGTTCCGGACCTGCCCAGGTGCAGACCGTCCGGTTTATATATATAATATTTTTAAATATTTATATAATTTATATTTATATATATTTAGATTTTATTTATATATAGAGAACACGAGGATGACTTGCTTCCACGAATTCACAGGTGTTTCGATGAACGATCCGATGCTCCAGTCCAGAACTCCAATTGGGAAGGTGGAAGATGCCTGTGCGTGAATTTTTTTAATGTGTGGTGACCGTTGCACACCAGCCACCACACGGGCTTGACCGAGCTAGGCCTTTATCTAATGGCAAGGGTTAACCAAGACGACTGGAGATCTGCTTTGCTGCACGTACCTATTTAGCACATGTCACAGTGTGGGCTGGCCCGTGCTGCCCCTGGGCCCTCAGTTCTTCTGGGCCCCATACCCTCCTCTGTCGCACCTCCGCCACGATCTCGCGCCGCTCCTCCGCCATAAACATTCACCGCATCTCTCCACAAACACTCGCCACTCATCTGCCTCGACCTTCCCACTCTTCTACCTGGGTCCTGCTGATGTGTGTGTGTGTGTGTCTCGGTGCAAGGAGGCTGCCACTTCTACCAGTCAGGCTCTGCTCGCGGCTTGCACACGGACTGGCGACGGGAGTAGGATCATGGGTGTAAGGGTTGGCGTCTCTCTTTGACTTTATCCGCTACTTTATCTCCGCTCTCTAGGTTTTTTTTGTGTGTATGTATGTGGTTTTTTTGAGGTGTTCGTGTTCATTGAAATAAGTGAGCTGGGGAAGGGAAGGGCAGGCAGCTGACTGAGGTGCCAAAGCTGGGCCTGAGGATTTTAAAAAAAGGAGTGATTGTGGACTAAATGCTGTACCGTAGACTTCTACGCAGTGCATGTGCTGAACGTGTCCAGGTTGTTGGCAGCGTTGTTACCAGTTAACCTCCCGTAGTTCGGAAAATTCTCTGGTCTGGCACCAGTCAGGTCCCAAGGGTGCTGGACCAGAGAGGTCCAGCTGTAATACAAAAGCAAAATACTGCAGATGCTAGGAATTTGAAAACACCAACAACAGCTTGTATTTATATAGCATCTTTTAACGTCATAAAACGTCCCAAGGTACTTCACAGGTGTGCTACAAGTTAAAAAAATAAATTTGACACCAAGCCAGATAAGAAATGATAGCAAAGATAGGCTTTAAGGAGTGTCTTGAAGGAGGAAAAAGAGGCAGTGAGGTTTAGGGAGGGAGTTCCAGAGCTTGGGGCTTAGGCACGGCCACTGATGGTTGAGCAGTTCTAATCAGGGATTCTTGTTTCCAAATCCCTCCATGGCCTCGCCCCTCCCTATCTCTGTAATCTCCTTCAGTCTCACAACCCCCCTGAGATATCTGCGCTCCTCAAGTTCTGCCCTCTCTAGCATCCCTGATTGTAACTGCTCAACCATCGGTGGCCGTGCCTTCAACTGCCTCGGCCCTAAGCTCTGGAACTCCCTTCCTAAACCTCTCAATGCTGGAAATACTCAGCGGGTCAGCCTGTCAGACCTTCCCTTTTGTTCTTCCTCCTCTTCCCCCGCCCCACGCCCTAGACCTGCACTTGCTAATAAAATGTGTTATCTCTTAACTTTTTCGAATTCTGACAAAAGGTTATCGACCTCAAGTGTTTCCCTCTCCACAGCTGCTGCCTGACCTGCTGAGTATTTCCAGCATTTTCTGTTTGCATTTATATTGTACCTTTCATAGCCTCAGAATGTCCTAAAGCACATTACAGCCAATAAAGTACTTTTGAAGTGCAGTCACTGTTGTAATGTAGGGAACCGTGGCAGCCAGTTTGTGCACAGCACGGTCCCACAAACAGCAGTGAGATAGATGACCAGATAATTGTGATGTTGTTTGAAGGATAAATATTGGTCAGCTCACCGGGAAACTGTCCTGCTCTGCTTCAAATAGTGCTGTGGGATTTTGCTCGCCTACCAGAGAGGGCAGGCGGGCTTGGTTTAACGTCGCATCAGAAAGACAACAACTCCCAACAGTGCAGCAGTCTCTCAGGACTGCACTGACTGTCAGTTGGATTATGTGCTCAAGTCCCTGGAATAGGGCTTCAACCCATGACCTTCTAACTGCAACAGGAGTGCTACCATTGAGCTAAGGCTGAAAAGTCAAAGGAATAGGTTGGCCATATTGTGTATCTTGAAGAGAGCCATGGTGTTTGTCGATGGAACAAATCAGAGAATTGGCAGCATTATTTTGTCACAAAGTCTATGCACTAATGTTTCCCCTGGTTCTGATCAATAAAGATGTATAGGAGCTATATTGCAGAGGGCTGGTAACCATGGAGGGGGGTGGAGGACGGAATATTTCTGACACGAGACCCATTGTTGCATGTAGTTGAGTCTACACTAGCTTAGTATGCAAGGAGCGAGCCCAGATGGGAGTGCAGTATTCCACACCTGAGCAGCAAAGTCTGAGAGCAGCTGAGTGTATAGTGGAGGCATTTGGTCCCCAGGTACAGCCAGCAAGTTTAGCGACTCGGTTATTTTGGGTTTTAACTTTCTCAGCTGTTAAGATTTTGTAGGCTATTGACCGGTCATGGGTAATTTCTGAGTAGACAGATAAGCCTTTAATTTCAGGAATTGATAATTTAAGATGATAGTGAGTTCATGAGTGGTACTGGCATTGTGCAAGTGAAAGACAGAGGAGATGGTCTTTGTGGTACTTGGCTGAAGACGCCATTTCAGGCAGAACTCTGACATGAGTTTCACGTCATCAGCGAGTGTGGTTTCCAGGGTTGAGTTTGAGTAGCAAAGGCACTGTCATCAGCATGGATAAATTTCCACTATCTAGTTACAGGCAGGTTGTTTATGAGCACCTTGAGTCTCGTCACCGAGAGCATGCAGAACACAAGTGCAGGCAGCGGAAGGAGCTTGCGGCAAACCAGACTCCCCACCCACCCTTTCCTTCAACTACTGTCTATCCCACCTGTGACAGAAACTGTGATTCCTGCATTGGACTGTACAAGTCACCTGAGAACTCACTTAGAGTGGAAGCAAGTCTTCCTCGTTTTCAAGGGACTGCCTGTGATGATGATTATGTACAGATTAAAAAGGAGTGATACTGGACCCTATCCCTGAGGGAGGACATTGATTTGAGTTAAGCTTAACTACCTTTCATAGGAAAATAGCCAGAAGAAATTATTAATTTATTTTTAAAGTGTGCCTTGCCTCAGGCCATCCCAAAGCACTTTATTACCAGTGCTTATTATCTTTTGAAGTAAAGTCACCTGTTGTATAGGCAAATATAGCCAATGTATGCACAGCAAGGCCCCATCCCAGATCAGCAAATTCGATAAATTACTCGTTAATTGGTTTGGTGTTGCAAGTTGAGGGAGGAATGTTGGCCAAGATACCGGGAGAGTTCCCTGCTCCTATTGCTGTGATATTTTATGCTCATCAAAATGGCAGCTGAGGTCTCCGTTTAACGTCTCCTCAAAAGATCGCAACTTCAACAATACAGCCCTCCCTTAATACTGCATTAAAGTGCTAGTGTAGATTGTGTTCAAGTCTATAGTGGACATTGAACCTACAAACTGATCTGATTTGGGTGAGAATGAAACCAACTGAGCCAAACTGACGCTGAATAGAACTGTTTTTTGATAGTACCTATGCCATGTTGCTGCATCTAGAGGTGGCCTTATTTCCTTTTGGGTCAGAAGAGACTTTGACCAGTCTAGACGAGATGGATTGGCAGAAACTCTAATGGAGAGATATATCTGAGTGCTGTTGCATAGGTGGGGCCTTGTGTACTTCGCTAAGGACCATGGCCTTTCAACCGACGATCTCAGTTGAAAAATTGCATAGACAAGGTCAGCGCCGCTCTTTCCACATAATAGGATTCCTTCCTCTTTCTGACAAAATTAAATTAATTGGAGTGATTGTGGGATGGCGGACAATAGATAGTAAAGCCGATCCTAAGTTCCATATTTGTGCAAGACTGAAAGACCAAAAATAGATACAACTCCCATGGTGTAGTTTAAAGCTGGCAACACATACATGCCAACCTAGGAAAATATCAAAAGCTAGACAGCCTCAAAAAACCCCTCCAAAATAAGCCTGAATATAGGCATATGCCATATGTGGCACAGGCTTCCCATAATGGGTATACACAACAATTCTGCACTATTATAGGGGAAAATTGTATAAAATGTCCTCATTGCTTGCAGAGAAATTGGGGATATGTATTAGTACAGGTACTCTGTTGCTAAATAGATTATCACCACCCCGGCCCCCTCAGTTCAGGAGAGCACTCTTTCAACTACGCCCGATCACACTGACACCCTCTTCTCACCCCTCCCAGTTAATGCCACCATCGCTGTCTCCACAGTCAGATGGTGCTGGAGCACTCCTCCTCTGCTCTCCATTTCATGCTGGCAGTCTCTTGTCCCATCTCTCCTCCTCTTCTTCACAATGAGACAGTGACTCCTAGATGTGAATGGTTGGTATGTGCCCCACACAAGAATCTGTGCTATCTGGATTTCTCTGAAGTGCATTTCCCTAACCTTGAGCACAGCCTAATCCCAAATGAGAGAATCAACACAATTTAGCAACTTTGGACCAGGGCTTTTTTTTAACCTCATTTTTGTGCTTATTTATCTCTCCATCTTCATTCCTTTTCCCTTTTGAAGCAGTTTTTCTATTCTTGTCTTTTTTTAAAATTCTATTTTTATTGTCGGAGATCTTTTTCACATTCTCCAGCACTTTTTCAAAAAGAAAACGAATCTGTTTTATATGCTATTAAACCCATTGTGTGTCAGCTTGGCTAAGTCGGTGGCTTTCGTGCCCACTCCAGGGACTTGAATCTAGACTGGTACTTCAGTGCAGTAATGTGGGAGTGCTTCATTGTTGAAGGTGCTGTCTGGTTTACTGTTTTCAAAAGAGTCCCATCTGCCTGTTCAGGTGAATGTGAAAAATCCTATGCCATTATTGAAAGGGAAGCAGTGAGTTTGACTTCTGTCCTGGCCAACATTCTTTTCTCAACCTACACCACCAAACCTGATTAACTGGTCAATTATCTGTGTTTGTTGAACTTTGTGTGCAAATTGCTGCATTTGCCCACCTAAGTGACTGACTCCACTTCAACACATTCACCTGACCCAATTCATTGGCCGTGAAGCTCTTTGTGACCGACACAATTCTCTTTTTTTTCCCCTTTTCATTATCTGCTTCTTTGTGACTGTGAGCAGACATGACTCTTGGCTTATCCCTTTTGTTTTCCTTTCTCTCTCTTTCAGTTTCTAAGAAGCTTACTTATTGTACATTTTGCAGTTCTGATAAAGAATTTTCATTTGAAATTAACTTATTTTCTCATTTTGGATACTGACAGATCCATTGTGTTTCCAACACTCTCTTATTTGCTTTCTAGCATTTCCAACTTATTTATCATGTGCTAGCGGACTGGAGCAGTGCTTTGAGTCTCTGAAATTCTTGTCGGGTTGACATTGAACTTTCACCTGACCCAAAATAACAATTCATTTTGTTCCATCTGCATAAAAATCCAAAAACTTTGGCCAACCATTGTAGTTATAAAAGCTTTCTTTGGCTCAATTGTAGCTCCAATTTATTATCATCTTGTCATAAGGTATAAGTTTTAATTCTGTCATATATAAATGGTTAAAATCCAGTTTCACTTGTTCATTTTTAATATATATTGTTACGTTTATCTGGTTTGTCAGAGGGAGGGGCCAAGCCACTCATTTCAATTCAACTCCAAAAGCTCTGATTCGTTCAGATGTATTTTTGAGTGGTGGCCTTTTAAAAAAAATTTAGCAAAGTTATTTAAATTCTCAGCCTATCTTTTTCAAAGAAATGTGTTTCTTTGGAATTTAGAGTCTACTGTAAGCCTTTGAAGCGCATTAGTGAGGGAAGCTTCTGTAGTTGGTAAGAAAAAGAATCGCCAAGAAAAAGTACTTCTCATAATTTGCAACTCTGTGCTAAACTGCATACTAATTTTCTATAAAAAGGAGCTAATTTAAACATGGCTGTAAAATTATGTTTTTCCACTCTATTTTTCTTGTCACTATTTAAAGCCTAAACCAGGATCTAGTGTAAAAAAAATTTAAAAACGAAAATGTCAGCAGGTCGTGCAGCATTTGTGGAGAGAACAACCGAGTTAACGTTTCAGGTTATTGACCCTTCATCAGAACTTGAAAAAGTTATAGATGTAAGAGATTTTTAAGCAAGTGTAGGGGCGGGGGAGGAGGAGGAAAGAACAAAAGGTGATGGGATGGAAGGCAGGAGAGATTAAAAGACCAAAGGGATGATGGTGCATGGCAAAAGGAGATGGGAATGGGACAAATTAAGAAATAAAAGATGAGTCTCGATGCGGTGTCAATGGGAAAGGCAGAATCAACTGCTGCCATGTGAAAGAGAAGTAAAGGAAGCGACTGCTGACAACAAACCAGAAGGAGTTGCGTATGCGCAGTTGATGGTTTTTTATGTTGTCACCACACTTCTCAAAGTGAGGAATAAAGAAGCGGATTTAGAGAATTGTTCATTTTAAATAAAATTTGAACTGAGTTTATTTTTTAAAGTTGTTTGTCAATTGGAACCATTAATTTTAAAATAACATTCAAACAAGAATGGGGCTTAATTGTAAGTCCAAAGCAAAGATAGGAAATAAATGTATTGAAATCTGACTGAACATTTTGTGAGAATGTAAATTATCCTTGTAATCCTATTCCAACCATCAGAAGCAGTGCCACTAATGCAGAACTGGAGATGGTTGAGACAATGACTGGAACTGAATGATTAACTGATACTACAGATGTGTATGTAATCTGCCAGGATTTGTTTCTGAGAGTCTAGGTGAAAGCCAAAGCAAAATACAGTGGTTAATGGAGATCCTCCCTCTGTTACTTTGTAAATTTGGGACCCGACAGTTTTGTGCGGATTGCCTCTGCGCAGCTTTCTGGTTCATTGGCAGGAATTAACTCCGAAAAGAAAATTAGGAGCAAAGGTTATGGTCTAAAATTCTTGAACTCTATGTTGAGTCCAGAAGGCTGTAAAGTGTCTATTTGAAACATAGAAAATAGGTGCAGGAGTAGGCCATTCAGCCCTTCTAGCCTGCACCGCCATTCAATGAGTTCATGGCTGAACATGCAACTTCAGTACCCCATTCCTGCTTTCTCGCCATACCCCTTGATCCCCCGAGTAGTAAGGACTTCATCTAACTCCTTCTTGAATATATTTAGTGAATTGGCCTCAACAACTTTCTGTGGTAGAGAATTCCACAGGTTCACCACTCTCTGGGTGAAGAGGTTTCTCCTCATCTCGGTCCTAAATGGCTTACCCCTTATCCTTAGACTGTGACCCCTGGTTCTGGACTTCCCCAACATTGGGAACATTCTTCCTGCATCTAACCTGTCTGAACCCATCAGAATTTTGAACCCATCAGAAAGATGAGGCCCTGTTCCTTGAGCTTCTTCGGAACAGTGTAAGTGGCCAAGGACGGAGAGATCAGAGTGGGAGTAGAGCAGAGAATTAAAGTGACGGGCAACCGAAAGCTCGGGGTCACGCTTATGGACTGAACAGGGGGTGGATGGGGGGTGGGGGGGAGAAGAGTGTAGTCCAGTTAGCTGTGGGAGTCAGTGGGCTTTTATAGTGAATGTTTGTCTCCATTTCTGGGGATAGGCCATTGACATTAAGGTAGTGAAGTGAAGGGAAGAGTTGGAAATGGACAATGGTGAGGGAAGGGTGGAAATTGGAAGCCAAGTGAATGACATTTTCTAGTTTGGGGTGAGTGTAGGAAACAGCACCAATACAGTCATCAATGTACCGGAAAAAGATGAGGGAAAGGACCAGAGTAGGACTGGAACAAAGAATGTTCCACATATCACACAATAGCTAAGACCCATGTGGGCTCCCATAGCAACACTTTTTTTTTATAATTTGGAGGAAGTGAGTGGAGTGAAAGGAAAAGTTGTTCAATGCGAGAACAAGTTCAGCCAGGTGGAGGAAGGTGGATTGGGACTAGTTGGGCCTCTCCAAGGAAGAAACGGAACGCCCTCAGGCCATCCAGGTGTGGGATGAAGGTGTAGAGGCATTGGACGTCCATAGTGAAAAGGAGACTGTTGGGGCCTGGAAACTGTTAGTGGTGGAGGGTCACTGCTGTAGATGGGAAGAGACTGGACAAGGAGAAAAACTAGAGTCGAGATAGGAAAAGATCAGTTCCGTGAGGCAAGAACAAGCTGAAACGATGTGTCTACCAGGGTAGTCCTGTTTGTGGATCTTGGGAAGGTGGTAGAAGCGGGCTGTGTGGCGTTGGGGAACTATGAGGTGCCGACCGTGGAGAGAAGTTCTCCAGAGGAGATGAGGTCAGTGGCGGTCTTGGAAACGATGGCTTGATGTTCAGCAGTGGGATCATGGCCCAGCGAGAGGTAGGAGGAGGTGTCAGAAAGTTGACAATCAGCCGCTGCAAGGTAGGGGTCAATTTGCTAAACAACAACAGCGCCACCTTTGACAGCAAATTTAATGACCAGGTTCGGGTTGGATTTGAGAGAATGGAGTGCTGCAAGTTCAGAGTGAGGGAGGGAGGTTGGAGTGAGCGAGGGGAGCAGACAAATTGAGACGGCTGATGTCACGCTGGCAGTTCGCGATGAAAAGATCGAGAGAGGGTGAGAGGCCAGAGGGAGGGGTCTGGGTAGAGCGAGAATTCTGAAAACGGGAGAAAGGGCCCACTGTGCGATGGGGGAATACTCTTGGCCAAAGAAGTGGGCACAGAGACGAAAGCGACGGACAAAGAGCATAGTGCCGTGCCGAGCTAAAAATTCATTGAGGTGGGGTGTATGGGGATGAAGCTCGGGCCTTTTTCTGAGGACTGATCGTTCGGGGTCAGAGAGGGGAAAGTCAGAGGGAAAACACGGCAGAGGGTGAGATTGGAAGAAGGAATGGGGTCAGAGGAAAGTGATGGGAAAGGTGGTGTCCAAGAGCAATTGCTTAAAAGTCTGTTACATCTCTAACTTTTTCCAGTTCTGACTAAGGGTTATCATCCTGAAACATTAACTCAGTTTCTTTCTCCACAGACGGTGCCTGACCTGCTGAGTATTTCCAGCACTTTGTTTTTATTACAGATTTCCAGCATCCACAACATTTTGTTTTTGTATTAGTGTAATATTAAATGACTACTTCATGATTAAAACAAGTCGCTGATATCTTTGAAAAAGGATTTGCTGCTCATTACTCAGCATGCTATCAATTTTACCCAAATGTCAGGACGGATTCCAACACGGGGTTGAGAAACTACAGCTCACCTTTTGAGTGTAGTCTGAAATATTAGTCTAAAAAAATATGTAGAAAAAAAAGTAAAAGAAATCCAAAAACACATGGTCATCTTTCTCGAAGGGTAATTGTCTGAAAAACTGGAACCTGGTCAGGGTTTTTTTGTTTTAGTTTTAATTTCCTACTGCATAGCCGTTGCATAAAGTATATAAAGGAGAATGAAGGAAGAGAGAAGACTAAAGCTGGTGAAGTCGGAGGTTAAACTTCTCCCATATGTCAGTTTTCCTGCACGGGGCCAATGTCTGGATCGAAAATCAGATTCACTTCAAGAACACAACAAATAGTACACATGATCTCATGAAAGTGAGCAGCAAACCTTGTCCTTCAGCCCACTAAAGTTTTTTTGTGCAATTTTGTAAATACATTTATATTTGTGTAATTAAAGAGTGTGTAATGTAATTGGGCAAAAAGACCACTTATTGGGCCCAAGTTTCCACACGAAAAAAAACGGGCGCCTCTCTGAGCTGGGCGCCCTTTTTTCGCGCCTAAAACGGCGCCTAAAAAAAAAATCGCGATTCTGGAGCGTTCTGCAGCTCCTTGTCTGCCTGGCGCGGCGTGCAGGGGGGGCGGAGCCTACACTCGCGCCGGTTTTGTAAGTGGGAGGGGGCGGGTACTATTTAAATTAGTTTTTTTCCTGCCGGCAACGCTGCGCGTGCGCGTTGCAGCGTTCGCGCATGCTCAGTGTGAAAAAAAACATTGGCACGCGGCCATTTTTGTAGTTCTTTGTAGCTGTTTAATTTTTGAACATTTTTTAATAAAACCACATTGCCATCAGCACTGAGGCTTCCCTTCTCACTGTCTCCTTCCCCTCCCTCCCCTGCGCGGCAACCAGCCGCTGTCTCCTTCCCCTCCCTCCCCTGCGCGGCAACAAGCCGCTGTCTCCTTCCCCTCCCTCCCCTGCGCGGCAACAAGCCGCTGTCTCCTTCCCCTCCCTCCCCTGCGCGGCAACAAACGGCGGTTTCCTTCGAACGATGGCTGAAGCACTTTCACACAGGTAGGAAGATGGTTTATTTAATCTTTTCTTTGCTTATAAATGTTTATTCAGGTTGGATTTATTTGTATAATATTTGTAGAAGTATAAATAAGGATTGATTGTAGAATTTAATGACTTCCCCCCCCGTTCTGGACGCCTAATTTGTAACCTGCGCCTGATTTTTTTAATGTGTAGAACAGGTTTTTTCAGTTCTACAAAAATCTTCACTTGCTCCATTCTACTTTAGTTTGGAGTACGTTTTCACTGTGGAAACTTTGAAATCAGGTGTCAGTGGCCGGACACGCCCCCTTTTGAAGAAAAAATTCTGTTCTAAAGTAGAACTGTTCTACCTCACTAGAACTGCAGAAAAAAAAATGTGAAGAATTGCGATTTCTAAGATAGTCCGTTCTCCACCAGTTGCTCCTAAAAAATCAGGCGCAAATCATGTGGAAACTTGGGCCCATACTGTTTCCGTGCTGGTATTCAAATTCTATCAGACGGAGAACCGTGAAGAATGGAGAATTATGGGGTGATATGAAAGTTTCCAACTCTGTTTGTTCCAACCTCCACCTCCAGAGGGTTTACTTTACTGGGTTTAGTAAATTCGTATGATTTATGGAGAAGAACTCTATTGGGAAACGGCGACTACACCTGTGTGAATGAATCATCATCAGTAATGTTGCTATGGTAACACCGTAACTGATGTAACAAAAATATTCAACTATATCCTGGAATTGTAGCATTCTACAGTCCTTTTCAAGTTTGCCTTGAGAATCATTGCTCCTAGAATAGCATCGGGATAGCTTAGAAAAATACTGAGACTCCAATGCACTAAATTTTATTTCATAGTATTCGTTTAGATACTTCCCAGAAAATATTCTGAGTGGTAGTGATGGAAATGGACATTCCAAAATCTAAATAGCTCACCATATGCACTAGTGAACTGACATTTTGTGAAGCACAGAAAACTGGATATTGATACTGAGAGCACTTGTAATCTTGCATCTTGCCACTTCTTGTGGTCTCTCTTCAGCAATGGTTGTTTCTGAACTTTTAATAAATATGCATCTTTGAAGGGGAATTGTTGAGGATGGGTGGTGAGTATAGTTTAGACCTTAAAAGCATCATTTGAAATGGTGCAATTTTTTTGTTTAATGAAAATATTATGGATAACTTTGCCTAGCTAAATTGCATTGAAGAAGTATTTATGCTGGTATGATTTCATTAATGTAGCTGAAACAGAGCTTATAATAATTCAATTTCAGCAGAATTGTTTCTTTAAAGTTTTTTTGCATTGGAATGTGCCATGTGATGGCAACCACTGTGTATATTTCTATTTAGTACATTGCCTGATGGCTCCATAATTGGGCTCAACTGAGATTTGCATCTTCACAATCTCATTAAATGTTTACCTAGAACAAAAAAAACTCTGCTTGGAATATTTGTTTCAGCATTTGAAATGGATAATATAAACACTGACAAAGTAATTAACAGGGTGGCTGTGCTAATGTTAATGACATGCAAGCGTAAAGCCCTTCACATGGTGAATTGATTTGTGACTAATGGAAAATGTGATTTGACTGTGGAATGTTTTTGGTGTAAATGTGTTATCAGGTGGTCAGCTTTTTCTGAAACTATAAAGGTTTTAGTATATTGAGCAATTTAAAGGAACTACAGTCCTGTGTATAGATGTTGATCACTAGACAAGCTCATGAAATGGAAACTATTACATGAGAAACACTTCTGCTTTGCCTGGGCAGCTGGTTTTACATGAATCTGAGTTGTAGAAACATAGAAAATAGGTGCAGGAGTAGGCCATTTGGCCCTTCGAGCCTGCACCACCATTCAATATGATCATGGCTGATCATTCCCTCAGTACACCTTTCCTGCTCTCTCTCCATACCCCTTGATCCCTTTAACCGTAAGGGCCATATCTAACTCCCTTTTGAATATATGTCTTTTACAACTTTAAGAGGGATGGCACTAAACATTTTGTGGGATGCAAGAATCATAAATGAAACATTTTAGCAAATCCTTACTATATAAATAGAGTTCTATGTACTTGAGTTGTAATTAGGTTATGTCGGAGTGCTCCAGCAAAGTAAACATAGCCAAAGTACTTTTGTACTAGCTAGCTATTTTTGTTATATGTGGACTTTGCCTTTCATTGTGAGCAAAAAAAGGTGCAATTCCATGAGATGATAAGACAAGATTTTATCAAAAATTACTGTAGAAACGTGCAGCTGCTACGATATAGATATATCAGTGAAGTGATCGCCTCCTCTTTAACTGCTTAATTCTGACACTTGTGCTTTGTGTTATTTGCTGGGTTTGAACCCTTGTAGTTATATTTGTTGCATCAAGAGAATGATTTTCATTTCCCTTTCAATGCTGTTGTACAGTCCAGTAAAGAAGGATCTTCTATTGGTGATTGCTTTGCATCCAAAATTCCAGGAGTTCAGCTTCTATGCAAACTATGATGGATTTCCAAATACTTTTACTGATTTCTTGCAATTCTTTGAATTTATACATTTATTTATCTAATTTTAAACGTCCAAGAATTGATATTTGTATTGAATGCAAATACTTTAAAGGTTTGGGAGTGGAGTCTGGTGGTCACTGGAGCAGAATGTTGGACTAATGTAGCTGTAGCTGCCCAAGCTACTGTTCATCAAACAGAAGAACCTTTCTGATGACTAACACAGCAGGTTTTGTTTTCTTTTCCATTTGCTGGCTTCACATTATTAGTGATTCTAAATGTGCTAGTGCAAGCAGGATGGGCCCTTTCAGGAACTTTTTTGGTTGAAGGATCCCTTTTCAAATGGATTAGTAATCTCGACCCACCCCCCTGCTTCCAATCTAAATTATAACACTATATAATACTCATAATATGAAAGATAGAGAATTTTAATAATGCTTTTAAGAAAACAGTATTTACTTACAGATCAGTGAGATGGGTGTGTCTGCTTCTCATTGCAGAGTCTTGTCCGTGCTTGGTGTGATAATGGATAATGTATTTAAAGCTGTTGTCCACTTTCCAACTTAATACATTTATTTTAAGTGCTGAATGTCAAGTGTTTTAATACTGCTTATAAGAAAACAGAAAACAGAAAAGAAATGGCAGACCAATTGAACAAGTACTTTGGTTCAGTATTCACTAAGGAGGACACAAACAACCTTCCGGATATAAAAGGGGTCAGAGGGTCTGGTAAGAAGGAGGAACTGAGGGAAATCTTTATTAGTCGGGAAATTATGTTGGGGAAATGGATGGGATTGAAGGCCGATAAATCCCCAGGGCCTGATGGACTGCATCCCAGAGTACTTAAGGAGGTGGCCTTGGAAATAGCGGAAGCATTGACAGTCATTTTCCAACATTCCATTGACTCTGGATCAGTTCCTATCGAGTGGAGGGTAGCCAATGTAACCCCACTTTTTAAAAAAGGAGGGAGAGAGAAAACAGGGAATTATAGACCGGTCAGCCTGACCTCAGTAGTGGGTAAAATGATGGAATCAATTATTAAGGATGTCATAGCAGTGCATTTGGAAAATGGTGACATGATAGATTTGTGAAAGGGATATCATGCTTGACAAATCTTCTGGAATTTTTTGAGGATGTTTCCAGTAAAGTGGACAAAGGAGAACCAGTTGATGTGGTATATTTGGACTTTCAGAAGGCTTTCGACAAGGTCCCACACAAGAGATTAATGTGCAAAGTTAAAGCACATGGGATTGGGGGTAGTGTGCTGACGTGGATTGAGAACTGATTGTCAGACAGGAAGCAAAGAGTAGGAGTAAATGGGTACTTTTCAGAATGGCAGTGACCTTGGGGTACCGCAAGGTTCTGTGCTGGGGCCCCAGCTGTTTACATTGTACATTAATGATTTAGACGAGGGGATTAAATGTAGTATCTCCAAATTTGCGGATGACACTAAGTTGGGTGGCAGTGTGAGCTGCGAGGAGGATGCTATGAGGCTGCAGAGTGACTTGGATAGGTTAGGTGAGTGGGCAAATGCATGGTAGATGAAGTATAATGTGGATAAATGTGAGGTTATCCACTTTGGTGGTAAAAACAGAGAGACAGACTATTATCTGAATGGTGACAGATTAGGAAAAGGGGAGGTGCAACGAGACCTGGGTGTCATGATACATCAGTCATTGAAGGTTGGCATGCAGGTACAGCAGGCGGTTAAGAAAGCAAATGGCATGTTGGCCTTCATAGCGAGGGGATTTGAGTACAGGGGCAGGGAGGTGTTGCTACAGTTGTACAGGGCCTTGGTGAGGCCACACCTGGAGTATTGTGTACAGTTTTGGTCTCCTAACTTGAGGAAGGACATTCTTGCTATTGAGGGAGTGCAGCGAAGATTCACCAGACTGATTCCCGGGATGGCGGGACTGACCTATCAAGAAAGACTGGATCAACTGGGCTTGTATTCACTGGAGTTCAGAAGAATGAGAGGGGACCTCATAGAAACGTTTAAAATTCTGACGGGTTTAGACAGGTTAGATGCAGGAAGAATGTTCCCAATGTTGGGGAAGTCCAGAACCAGGGGTCACAGTCTAATGATAAGGGGTAAGCCATTTAGGACCGAGATGAGGAGAAACTTCTTCACCCAGAGAGTGGTGAACCTGTGGAATTCTCTACCACAGAAAGTAGTTGAAGCCAATTCACTAAATATATTCAAAAAGGAGTTAGATGGAGTCCTTACTACTCGGGGGATCAAGGGGTATGGCAAGAAAGCAGGAATGGGGTACTGAAGTTGCATGTTCAGCCATGAACTCATTGAATGGCGGTGCAGGCTGGAAGGGCTGAATGGCCTACTCCTGCACCTATTTTCTATGTTTCTCTGTTTCTATTTACTTGCTATGAGATGGGTGTGCCTGCCCAAAAACAACTGCTCATCTATGAATTTTAATTACAAACCTTAATGTAATTTGAAATTAGCAAAAGCCTCAATTATAATGTAATGCTAATGAACTGAAATTAAAAAGAAGTTGAGATGAAAAAAAACTCCCAAACAGATAGCTGATTGGGATTGTCATCTTCAAACTAGTCCGCCGGCACCCACATTTAACAAACATCGTCTTTTCGTGGTCAAGGTGTTCCCAGCTGGTGAGGAACAAGTCCTTGCATTTCCTGCTCTCAGCCAGTCTGCAATCCTGCTGCCTCCAGCCAATGACACGCAAACCCAAACTTTCTCTTCCCTCCCCCCAAAAAACAGCTGGGCAACCTGACAGGCCAAGTCTGCCAACAGCCCCGTTCCCTCCACCGCGCAACTTTTCCAGAGCTTTCCAGCTCATAAATCAGTCATCACAGGCAGTCCCTCAAAATCAAGGAAGACTTGCTTCCACTCTAAGGGCCCAAGTTTCCACATGATTTGCGCCTGATTTTTAGGAGCAACTGGTGGAGAACGGACTATCTTAGAAATCGCAATTCTCCACTTTTTTTTCTGCAGTTCTAGGCAGGTAGAACAGTTCCACTTTGGAACAGAATTTTTTCTTCAAAAGGGGGCGTGTCCGGCCACTGACGCCTGATTTCAAAGTTTCCACAGTGAAAACGTACTCCCAACTAACTTAGAATGGAGCAAGTGAAGATTTTTGTAGAACTGAAAAAACCTGTTCTACACATTAAAAAATCAGGCGCAGGTTACAAATTAGGCGTCCAGAACGAGGTGGGGGGGGGAAGTCATTAAATTCTATAATAAATCCTTATTTATACTTCTACAAATATTATACAAATAAATCCAACCTGAATAAATATTTATAAGCAAAGAAAAGATTAAATAAACCATCTTCCTACCTGTGTGAAAGTGCTTCAGCCATCGTTCGTTCCGGAGGGGGTGGGGGCCGTTCCGTTCGTTCCCGGGGAGGGGGGGGTGGGAGCCGTTCCGTTCGTTCCCGGGGAGGGGGGGTGGGAGCCGTTCTGTTCGTTCCCGGGGAGGGGGGGGTGGGAGCCGTTCCGTTCGTTCCCGGGGAGGGGGGGTGGGAGCCGTTCTGTTCGTTCCCGCGGGGGGGGGGGGGGGGGCGGGGGGCCATTCCGTTCGTTCCTGGGGGGGGGAGCCGTTCCGTTCGTTCCCGACGGCGGGCGGGGGTGGGGAGGGAAACGGCTGCCTCAACTTTCTGAGGCTTCCTGCACCTTCTCACTGCTGCAAGAAGCCTCAGTGCTGATCATGGAAGGGCAATGTGCTTTTATTAAAAAATGTTCAAAAATTAAACAGCTGCAAAGAACTACAAAAATGGCCGAGTGCCAATGTTTCCTTCACACTGCGCGTGCGCGAACGCTCCAACGCGCACGCGCAGCGTTGCCGGCAGGAAAAAACTAATTTAAATGGTACCCACTTACAAAATCGGCGCGAGTGTCGGCTCCGCCCCCTTGGGCGCCGCGCCAGGCAGACAAGGAGCTGCAGGGCGCTCGAGAATAGCGCTTTTTTTTTTAGGCGCGAAAAACGGGCGCCCAGCTCGGAGGGGCGCCCGTTTTTTATCGTGTGGAAACTTGGGCCCAATAAGTGAGTTCTCAGGTGACTGTACAGTCCAATGCAGGAATTATAGTCTCTGTCACAAGTGGGACAGACAGTGGTTGAAGGAATGGGTGGGTGGGGAGCCTGGTTTGCCGCACGCTCCTTCCGCTGTCTCTGCTTGATTTCTGCATGCTCTCGGCGTTGAGACTCGAGGTGCTCAGCGCCTTCCCGGATGCTTTTCCTCCACTTAGACCAGGGATTCCCACGTGCCGGTGAGGATGTTGCACTTTGTCAAGGAGGCTTTGAAGGTGTTCTTGAAACATCACGGTAATTAGATTTCGGCTCGATTCGGCCCAGTGGCAGTTATCAACTCGGTGGCATTAATGATCCAAGATTATCCCCGCAACTGGTTTGGGAAATGTTTCCGCAAGGAATATTATCACATTATTTTGAGGCCCTCCTGAAAAGTCTCTCCAGACTCCCAAGGGTTTGAGGACCACTGCTGGAAGGTGCATTGCTGCAAAGTTCTTTCTGTAAAGGTGATCTGTTGGTGGAGTCAATCTCCCACTGCTTGGGTCTGACACCACATGGGGTGCAACTCAAGTGCACTGTCGAACTCGGTTTGCAAAGGTTTCATGAGGTCCCTTTTACAGCTCTGGCAGAATTGTTCACATTTTGAGAAATACGCTCTCATTCTTTCTTTCAAAACCTTTTAAAATTCTGCTAGGATTTGAGCTGTTATCATCATAGGCGATCCCTCATATCGCGGATGTCTTGCTTCCATGCCAAAAAGGGATGAGTTCACAGATGTTTCAATGAAGGACCTAATAGTGCAGGTCCCAAACTACATGTTGAAGGGTGGAAGATGCCTGTGCGTGGATTTTTTTAACGTGTGGTGGCCGTTGCACACCAGCCACCACACGGGCTTGACGAGCGAGGTCTTGGTCCAGTGATGAGGATTAACCAAGACCATCGCTGCTGCACAGATGTAGTGCGCACACATATTGCAGTGTGTGCTGCCCCTCGGCCCTCGTGTCTCCTGAACTCATGCCTCTCCTGGGCCCCGATCATACAGGTACATGTGAGTACGGACACCTAGAGCTCTCTCCTGCCTCAGAACCTGTTTTGAATCTAGGTAGCAGCTGATCTCTGATAATTTAAGAATGCATTCATACTACTATCACTGCATTGCAGCTAATAAATCCCACTTGGGGGTCAGAAAACACACTTGCTTTTAAATCTAGCTCTGCATTTTGTAGTTTCAGATTCAGGCCGTTTTTGTTTTGAAGAGTTCGACCCTTTTTCTCATGGCTCGGGACTAACCTAGACCAGTCAGTGTTGCATTCGAGAATTGGTGGTTTTAAGGAGAATAAATCATTTGTATGACTGTGCTTGTTGGTTATGCAATCAGCACAAAGCCGTCTGATTCACTGGTATTCACACATGAACCTCGGCATCGAGTGTTGGCAAGTTATTCAATCATCGGGGCTGTCATAGTCCAGCTTGATTGAGCCTGTGCTCATCTGTCCATACATGTGTTCTTGGCGTATAAGTAGCAATTGATCTGTTTTTTTTGGTCCCTTCCTTACTCTGACGCAAAGGCCAGTTGTAATTCCCCCTCTGTGAAATCAGCTAAATTAGCCAGGGATCAAGGGTGCAACCTTCCTAGTCTGCGTGGCTCAGTTACTCTCAGGATGTACCTATTGGATCTATATGGTATGCAAAGTGTATCATTTGTACAGTGTAATTTCTTCTAAATATGCAGGTTTGCAATTATTTGTTTAATTGGTCAGTCTAACAATTTTGTAGCGCTATACAATTTATCCTAAACTGTCCTATTATTGTGGAAGTTTGTTTTATACTAGACCATAATTAATTGTTTAGATACCTCTTAACACTTAAAAGCTGTAATTGATGGAAATCAATTATGCACCCAAGCAATCTGTAGTGATATATTGCTGTGTGATAGTAATTTAAATAGTGTCCAGGAATGAGGGTTTTTTCTGTTTGAGGGTTTGATAGTCAGGTTAGTTTGCAGATTAATACATCCAGTGTTGTCACTTCATACAGATATGCTATTGCTGTAGGGAACAATCCCACTTCAATCTTGTGATCTATGCTTAATCACCACTTCAAATTGCTGCCATCAGTAAAGCTACTGTGACAGACTTGTAACAAGCAGTCCTTAACCCTAGTGTTAACTGGCTCAAAATCATCTCCATTGATGCAACTGAACCTTGTAATTGTACTGCTGAATATTTGGCAGTTCAAGTGGACATAGAACAAAATATGACATGCCCATCATTGCGCTTTACTGAATTCTTGATTTCAACTCTCAAATCCTTATCATCATCATAGGCAGTCCCTCGAAATCGAGGAATACTTGTTTCCACTCAGTGAGTTCTCAGGTGACTGTACAGTCCAATACGGGAATTACCGTCTGTCAGAGGTGGGACAGACAATGGTTGAAGGAAGGGGTGGGTGGGGAGTTTGGTTTGCTGAACGCATCTTCCGCTGTCCACTTGATTTCTGCATGCTCTCGCCGACGAGACTCAAGATGTTCAACGCCCTCCCGAATGCTCTTCCTCCACTTAGGACGGTCTTGGACCAGGGATTCCCAGGTGCCAGTGCGGCTATTGCACTTTATGAAGGAGGCTTCGAGGGTGTCCTTGCAGCGTTTCCTCAACCCACCTGGGGCTCGCTTGTCGTGTAGGAGTTCCGAGTAGAGCGCTTGTTTTGAGAGATGCAGACGACGTGGCCTGCCCAACGGAGCTGGTCGAGTGTGGTCAGTGCTTCGATGCTGGGGATATTGACCTGACGTTTGTGCGTCTAACCTCTCAGTGGATTTGCAGGATCTTGCGGAGGCACCATTGGTGGTACTTCTCCAGCGCTTTGAGGCGTCTGCTGTATGTGATCCACGTGTCTCAACCATATAGGAGGGCGGGTATCATACTGCCCTGTAGACCAGAAGGTTGGTACCAGATTTGAGGTCTTGGTCTTCAAACACACTCTCCCTCAGGCGACCGAAGGCTGCGCTGGCGCACTGAAGGCGGTGTTGGACCTCGTCATCAATGTCTGCCCTTGCTGATTGTGGACTCCCGAGGTATGGAAAATGGTCCACATTGCCCAAGGCCGTGATGTGGATTTTGATGACTGGGATGCAATGCTGTGTGGTGGGGGACCTTGGTCTTACGGATGTTTAGTGTAAGGCCCATGCTTTTGTACGCCTCGGTGAAGATGTTGGCGATGGCTTGGAATTCGGCCTCTGTGCGCAGACGCAAGCGCCGTCCGTGTACTGTAGTTCGATGACCAGAGGATGTGACAACCTTGGATCTAGGTCAGCGTGGCCGGATTCAAGAGATTAACAGATGATTGGAATGTGTATATGGTACAGTAAAGTGTTCGAGGGGTTCAGCTAACTGGTTGTGAATATTACGCCCTCGTGTTAATGCTTAATCACTTTTATATATGTACAAATAGGAATGTTGTGATCTGATGCTGAAGTTAGCCTTATTGGCATCCACGCAACTCAGTAGCATTGTGCCTTGAAGGATTCTCTTCTTTTGATGCCAATTACAGTCAGCTGCATATTTTTAATAACGTAAAATCTCACGTCCTGTCATAAGATTATGTTTTGGTTAAAGGCCACAAACCCGAGCAGTGACTTGCTCAGTGGTCACTCTTATTAGCTACTGAGGACTCGACAGTTGAGCCTCGTCCTGTCAATATTGGGTAAATGTTAAGGATGAGCATTTCAATCACAAGAAAATAAATGTAGTTAAAAGCAGTAAGCTGTACTCATGGCTCACAATTTAACATGGTGCTTGCTTGCTCTAATCTCCATAGTGTTTTCTTTCTATGTGATGTCCAGAAAGAAATACCGCAAAGCTAAAACTTGGCATAAACATAGGTGGGACATTGCGATTCTGAGGCAGGAGACCAAGATCTGCTGTGTGAGACTTCCACTTAATAAATCCTGGAGAGTTGTTAGGCCTGCTGAAGTGAGTCAGTAACTTAAGTCATTTTACTTGAGTCTCAAATGCATAGCAGCTTCTTGGAGTCACTTTCTTAATTTTAGTTCATTTGGTCTGGTATTATAGCCGAACAACTGCGCATTATGCTCCAGTGGATACTCCAGCATTTTAACTAATGCTAGGCAGAAATGGTGAGACTGGGTCACTTCCAGTTTGAGGGTTCCAACAGAGATTTACAAGGGTTGCAGGCAGAAGGCGAATAGCTGTGATACCCTGCACAAGCTCAGCCAGATCATGTTGGAGTCCTATATCCGCACATTCACACCCTTCAGAAAAAAGTCACTGGACAGTGATCAGCATCAATAAGACATGGACTACTATTTTTTTCTCTGCCTCCTTAGTTCCAGAGTAACTCATACCTTGTCTCAGATCAGTTAGCTCTGCACAAGCTTTGCCTAGTCTTTGTGGCTTGGTACCACATTATGTGGTGCATTTATTGAGTCAAATGTTTCCAATGAATCTGTTTCCTAATGCCAATATCTATTTTTATTTTGATAAGTGGCAATTTCCATGAGTATACAGCAATGTTTGACCAGATTGACACCAAATCCAAAGTGTCCAAAAAAAAATGTAATTGAGGATTTATGAATTATTTGTTCAGTAAAAGTGAAGTGCTATACTGGCTGAGTAGCATCTGTCCGGATCAGAGAGTGGGAAACGCAACCAACCAAAAGCAGGAAATGTTGAAGGGGTGTCTCTCCAGTGCCATTGCTTATACTTGCTATTTGGGTGCTGCTGCTGCCTCTGGAGATGAGCATGAAGCACACCTCTTTAGGTGAGCCTCATTAACTTATTTTTAGACTGCTGTAACTGATAACAGATTCTGAGGCATTCTTGTAAAGGTCTGAGGGTGAATCCGATGGAAGGACTAATACATGGGCCATCTCTGGAACTCCCAGGTGTCTGATTGTAGGTTGCGTGCCTGCCTTCGCTCCAGACATTAGATCAGGCAGATAAAGAGTAGGGGAGTCTACCTAAATACCTCCATTTTAAGGAAAAATTCTAAATGTATTTTATCTACTTTATCCTGATGAAGGAAAATCTGAACACGAAATTTGATGTTCGATGTTCTGAAACAGTATAGGAGTAATTTGAGGCATGACATTTAGCATGCTTGGGAATAAAACTAACTTTGGGCCTATGGTTCCCAAAGCTCTGCAACACTGAGGTTTTCCTGGTCATGTTTGGGTCTGTTGTAGACTAATTGATAGATTGCTATGATTAGTCAATAGCTTCGTTATCATTGGGCCAGAATTTGCAGGAGCAGGGCATCTTGCGGCATGTCCGGCTAGATCGACTTTTTCCTGCACCCTTCAGCTCAAATATGATTCGTCCTATAAGTTATTGGTAAGTGCGAGCTGATAACGGCATGGTAAGGGAAACGGCATCCGGGACCTTGGTTAAGGGGAAGGTGGCTCAACCGTGGCTAACAAGGGAAATTAGGGATCGTGTTAAATCCAAGGAAGAGGCATATATATAAATTGGCCAGAAAAAGCAGCAAACCTGAGGACTGGGAGAAATTTAGAATTCAGCAGAGGAGGACTAAGGGGTTAATTAGGAAGGGGAAAATAGAGTATGTGAGGAAGCTTGCAGGGAACATAAAAACTGACTGCAAAAGCTTCCACAGATATGTGAAGAGAAAAAGATTAGTGAAGGCAAATGTAGGTCCCTTGCAGTCAGAATCAGGTGAATTTATAATGGGGAACAAAGAAATGGCAGACCAATAGAACAAATACTTTGGTTCTGTCTTCACGGAAGACATAAATAACCTTCCGGAAATACTAGGGGACTGAGGGTCTAGTGAGAAGGAGGAACTGAACGAAATCCTTATTAGTCAGGAACTTGTGTTCGGGAAATTGATGGGATTGAAGGCCGATAAATCCCCGGTGCCTGATGGTCTGCATCCCAGAGTACTTAAGGAAGTGGCCCTAGAAATAATGGATGCATTGGTGGTCATTTTCCAACATTCTGTCGACTCTGGATCAGTTCCTATGGATTGGAGGGTAGCTAATGTAACCCCACTTTTTAAAAAAGGAGGGAGAGAGAAAATAGGGAATTATAGACCGGTTAGCTTGACATCGGTAGTGGGGGAAAATGTTGGAATCTATTATTAAAGATGTAATAGCAGCACATTTGGGAAGCAGTGACAAGATGGCATGGATTTGTGAAAGGGAAATCATGCTTGACAAATCTTCTGGAAGTTTTTGAGGATGTAACTAGTAGAGTGGACAAGGGAGAACCAGTAGATGTTGTGTATTTGGACTTTCAAAAGGCTTTTGACAAGGTTCCCACACGAGATTAGTGTGCAAAATTAAAGCACATGGTATTGGGGGTAATGTATTGACATGGATAGAGAGCTGGTTGGCAAACAGGAAGCAAAGAGTAGGAATAAACGGGTCTTTTTCAGAATGGCAGGTAGCGACTCGTTGGGTACCGCAAGGTTCAGTGCTGGGACCCCAGCTATTTACAATATACATTAATGATTTAGATGAAGGAAATGAATTTAATAGCCCAAGTTTGCAGATGACACTAAGCTGGGTGGCAGTGTGAGCTGTGAGGGGGATGCTAAGAGGCTGCAGGGTGATTTGGACAGGTTAGGTGAGTGGGCAAATGCATGGCAGATGCAGTATAATGTGGATAAATGTGAGGTTATCCACTTTGCTGGCAAAAACAGGAAGGCAGAATATTATCTGAATGGTGACAGATTAGGAAAAGGGGAGATGCAATGAGACCTGGATGTCATGGTTCGTCACTCATTGAAAGTTGGCATGCAGGTACAGCAGGCGGTGAAGAAGGCAAATGGCATGTTGGCCTTAATTGCGAGGATTTGAGTATAGGAGCAAGGAGGTCTTACTGCAGTTGTACAAGGCCTTGGTGAGGCCACACCTTGAATATCGTGTACAGTTTTGGTCTCCTAATTTGAGGAAGGACATTCTTGCTATTGAGGGAGTGCAACGAAGGTTCACCAGACTGATTCTTGGGATGGCAGGACTGACATATGATGAAAGACTGGATTGGCTAGGCTTATATTCACTGGAATTTGGAAGAATGAGAGGGGATCTCATTGAAACATAAAATTCTGATGGGATTGGAGAGGTTAGATGCAGGAAAAATGTTCCTGATGTTGGGGGAAGTCCAGAACCAGGGGTCACAGTCTAAGGATAAGGAGTAAGCCATTTAGGACCGAGATGAGGAGAAACTTCTTCACTGAGAATTGTGAACCTGTGGAATTCTCTACCAAAAAGTTGTTGAGGCCAGTCCGTTAGCTATATTCAAAAGGGAGTTAGATGTGGCCCTTACGGATCAAGGGGTATGGAGAGAAAGCAGGAAAGGGGTACTGAGGTGAATGATCAGCCATGGTCATATTGAATGGTGGTGCAGGCTCGAAGGGCCGAATGGCCTACTCCTGCACCAATTTTCTAAGTTAACGACAGGACCAACATTGTATCTCCTTAACCAATGAGATTTAAGGATTGAGAAATAAACAGAGGAACTGGTGAATTAGAGTGGGTGAATTCAATGTCAAATCGGGTACAGAAAAAGAAAGAGGGAAATAAAAGATGGATTAAGAGCGAAAAGAAACTAAATGGAAAGTGGTTTTGTTTTAAATACATTTCAAAGTTTACATTTTTTTTAAATCTCCAAGTCACGACCTGAAGGAATGGGACTCCACAGTTTGAATTGTTCACTTTCTGGGCTATAGGTTGATTGACTGTCATTAACAATTATCAAGTCGTTAAAAGGTTATTTTTTTTCTATTAATTACCAGACTTGACTTTCAGTGGTGAGTTCAATGGGCAACTAATGTGTAAATGCAACAGCTTCACGAAACTTGTGGGGAAGTTGAGGGCGAGCTGCCGTTTTCAAGAGTGGCACAAATCGTTCATCAACTTGTAGTGATTCGCAATTCATTGGGCATCTCTTCCTTACCACAAGTGGCTGGCCGATTTGCACATTAATAAAGCCTGCATCGTTCACACACCGTTATTTTTTCATCAAATTCTGGCCCATTGTATCGTTATGATGATAGAAGGTGAACTACATGGACCTTGGTCTTTTTCCATCTACCAATTCCTACGTTGTGGGGGAATATATACAGTAATATCACTGCAGCTGCTTTTTCCCCATAGAGTAATTCTAATGCAAACTGGACTGTACCAAAACTTTGGTTGTGCTCAGGTTTTCATTTGACAGCATGAACGAGACATTATTTGTGTGTAAAAATACATATATTCAAAATTTGCTGCAGCTATTGAAATGGATTTCCTTGAACCCAAAGCATTATTCAGTGTATTGTTGGAGTACCTTATAAAGTGAATGGACTTGAAGTATTGAAGGCTTTGAATAACTGTTTTGACATTCTTTCCTTGGACCCAAGAGACAAGTTTGGATTGTCTGCTTTTGGTGCCCCTCTGCTTTAAATTAGTTAATTTGTCTTCTCTATTGCTATCAGTCTTTTTCATAGATGGCCACCTCATTAGCGTTAGAAGTTACATGAACATTTTCTTAAGATGTGTTGCAGATGTATTATTATGAGGGGTTTTGATAGAGTAAATAGGAAGAAACTTTCCACTAGCAGAAGGATCGGGAATCATGGGACACCAATTTAAGGTAACTGGCAATAGAACTAGAGGAGATGAGAATTTATTTTGTGCAGCAAGTTATGATCTGGAATGCATTGCCAGAAAGGATGGTGGAGCTGATTCAAAAGAGAAATTGATGTATGGGGAAAAAGCAGGGGAATGGGAATAACTGGATAGCTCTTTCAAAGATGGACCAGATAACGACATCCTATGCTGTATGATCCTATGACTGCACTAATCTATCATCTAACTCGATAATTGCAAGTTATTTCGGTTATGGCATTGCACACTGTCATAGAGAGTCTAAGAGGCTGCATGACGTTGTCAGCAATATAGGTGGCCAAGTAAACAACCAAAATGAAGCACTAGGGGAACTTCTAAAGCTTTAACACTACCAATGTTTGGTAGTCATACCTAAGAAAATGCAAGTTTCTGTACTGGATGGTCATAAGGTCTAAAAACATAAATTTAAAAATGAGATATTTTGATTAACACCTTAAAAATTTTCTGTTCCTTAATATTGTCATTGCAAGAGCTTAGATTTTTGCATAAAACCTTGCATCTTGACTGTCTCCGATTGGGTTATGTGTGGAGTCAAACACTGACCAAAACTTCTATCTCCAGATGATGCAGGCATCAACATAACCCATCCAGTATTGCAATAATGAATCTGTTCAATTAAACTAGTGGAAGAACATTTGTATACAATACCAAATGTCCCATGAGAAGCAACGATAAGGAAACCGTAAGCTTTCTTACCTCAATGATCATCTCGGATGGCCTGATGAGCAATCAGATAATTACATAAAATTCCACACCGAACTGAGCCACACGAGCTAATTTGACTTGCCTGCAACTCTGCTGATTGTCCTGATTTGCTATACAAAAAGGAATGATTGGTAATGAACAAAGACCCAAAATACATAAACTTCCATTCTAAGCCTTTGGATAATTGTTTTATTTGAAATGTTCAAATACAGAATGATAAACTTTTATTTCAGCCGACGTGCCCCAATGTTGCTAGTTCTTGTAAATGTCTGAATTTGATTATTTTCATTGTTTGCATCTTCATCAACCCATCGCACCTAATAAGTTTAAGTGAGGTTGGAATTTGAATTTTGCCACTTGCTAATGTCAAAACATACATACACCACATTTTCAGTTCAAAGAATGGCATTTTTTGGCCGGCGGAGTTTGTGGAAATGAAAAAGCTTCTAATTTATTAGAAAAAAAATCTGCTTTGAACCTGAATATAAATTTGTGCCTGATAATTCAAAGAAACTGAGATGAAGATAAATGTATGCTTTTGTCATGGTCAGTATGTGAAAATGAAAAATGCAACACACCGGTTTCAAATTTGTCGTAGCATTGTGGATTAAAGTTATTGATCAGTTTGCTTCTGCTGAATCTGCCCTGAAAGTACCCTGCAAAAGTCTTGTTTGATGTTGTACAAGTTATCTTATTTTTGTACATATTTGTGCAGCTGTTATTTTTCTGGAGTTCCATTCGTAACATGTTTAGTGCAGGGGTGGAAAAATTGTTTTCCTGGGAATTTGCACTGTAAATCTATCTCCATTAGGTAGGATTCTTGAGGATCTTGGGAGAGCTGTAAATTTGAAATCCAGCCCAGCCACGACTCTCATTCTAATTTACCTGGCCATTGAAAAAATGTTGCTGGTTATTCCCATTCCTAACGTTCTAATGTATTCAGATTTGAGGCTGTTCCAGTTCTTTATTTCACATCCTTGAAGTTGTAGGCTTAAGCGCCTGCAGCGCACAAAAGACTTTCAAGGATGTGATTCATTTGTTCACGGTCAGGCTACTTCACTGCAGCAGAGAGGAAGGAGTCTCCTTTCCTCGAGTGCAAATGATTTGTACTTGGACCTTGAAGCAAGCACAACTGTTGTTGGCTGTGCATGTTTGTTGAATTAGCCACCTTGCCAATGAATCATTCAGTCACTCCTATGATGATGGTGGTTACACTAAGGGCACTCAAAAGCAAAGCAACAAAAAAACCATAAAACCTAGCAGTTCTCGTCCAGTGACCATAGGGTAGCTCTCCAGAGATTATGGAAGTAGAACCTGATTCCCAGATTCTCACTTTTTCCACTGCCTGGTTGGATATGGCCATCAGTTACTAATTTAAGTTGTTTTTTAAAGTTAAAATTATATTAATTTTAGAAGTGTGAAATGTACTATATGTTGTATTTGTAATTCATCCTTTCTACTGTGGTTAAATTCATAAACTTTTTTCTCTCCTTTTCTTCTCGTCATCTCATCCCTTTGGTTACTTGGGGTGAATTGTCCTGAAAACCCTTGATGAACTGTAGAGACCTTTGGTATGCGCGTTATTTCACAAGGAGCCCAAAGTCACAGAAAGTCAATTTTATTTTTGGAAAAAATTTTCAAATTATTATACAAGACACATTTAGTTTCAAATCAATGCCTCAACAAAAATAGACTAAATGAAAGACTAGCAATGGTGCTTTAACACAGGTTGCCAAGCACAAAACAAATTATAATCCATTTACATAATCTATTCATACTGTGAAAGTTCATTCCAAATAGAATAGTGGATGTTTTATCCAGTCTCGGAATGTTAATATTTGTAAATGATTCCAAATAGTTTTGAGAAAGCTAGGGTGTAACAGGGTTATGCATATAAAATCTTCTGATTTTTGAAATGAGAGTACAAAAGAAAATTGAATATATATATATATATATATATATATATATATATATTTTATATTATAAAAAGTAATTCTCTTTCAAAAGAGCTCTCTAGCAAAAAGTAGTGCTTTGACTAAAACAGGCTGAAGGATCCTTTCCTGGTGGCGATTTGTTTTCTGGCTTCAAAGATGCAACCGATCAGCAGGCAGTCGTTTTTTAGAAAATATTTTAAAGAACTCAAAAATTCAACCTTCTGTGACTCTGAGCAGCTTTGGTTTGCATTGTTTCATGGCTATCGTGTGTCTTTGTCTGTGGTCATTTTGCATTTCCAATCCATAGCTTTGTAGCTTCGTAACATTAAAACTGCTTGCCTAGCTGTTGCTTTTGGGTTTTTTTACTTTGTTTTTTGAAGTTGTGTGTTGCGAACTAGTAGCAATAGCTACAAGTTCTGATTAAAGTATTCCACTGAGAAGCTTAAAGTTTGTGCAACAGAAATGTTGAAAAATATAGTTTGATATCTTGTGTACAAGTAGTTTTACATATTTGGTCATCTTTAAGCAGGTTTGATTTTAAATATTTATTTTTTGCAATGATATACTACTTGTACACCTGATACTGTAATTATTGTCTTTGAGCCATGCTTTTATACCTCCAGTATTTTTTTAACCTTGTATCTATCTTTGTTTTATAGTGAAAGAGTTCTTAGCCAAAGCCAAAGAAGATTTCTTAAGAAAATGGGAAAGTCCACCACAGGTATGTGTTGGATTATTGCACTTGTAAATCACTGCTGTAGGAAGATAATATTGTGTGAAACAGTCTTCAAGTCCACTTGCCTCAGTAGGGTGGGAGCAGGAAGAGGGAAATGAGAGAGAATGGGTGCTGCAGTGTTGTACACTATCTTTCCACGAGATACATGGGATCAAATCCATCTCCAATGTTGGATGAAAGTATCTCTAGCTGCAAGCCACACATGAAGTGAGTTTGGGATGGTATCAGCTCTTTATCTTTATAGTCCATCGCACAAAACTGCTATTTAATAAGCAGTCTTGCCCACCGGATGATGAATGACTGGTGCAGAAAAGACAAATATTACACTGGTGCAGGAAGGAGAGCTCTACTGAGGTTGATGCTGAAACAGATTGATATGGTAGACTTTGCAGCTGTCTACAGAATGCCTATATGTGCTTGATGCCCACAGAGTGCTAGAAAAAAAAAAAGTTTGATGACTTGGTGTATTCTTCACCTTGAGCATAAAAATTAAAAATGACGTTAGTAAATGTTGGTCCCTTCGAAGATGAGAAGGGGGATTTAATAATGGGAAATGTGGAAATTGCTGAGACCTTAAACAATTATTTTGCTTCGGTCTTCTAAGTGGAAGACACAAAAACCATGCCAAAACTTGCTGGTCACGGGAATGTGGGAAGGGAGGACCTTGAGACAATCACGATCACTAGGGGGGTAGTGCTGGACAGGCTAATGGGACTGAAGGTAGACAAGTCCCCTGGTCCTGATGAAATGCATCCCAGGGTATTAAGAGATGGCGGAAGTTATAGCAGATGCATTCGTTATGATCTACCAAACTTCTCTGGACTCTGGGGAGGTACCAGCGGATTGGAAAGCAGCTAATGGAGCGCCTCTGTTTAAAAAAGGAGGCAGACAAAAGGCGGGGTAACTATAGGCCGGTTAGTTTAACATCTGTAGTGGGGAAAATGCTTGAAGCTATCATTAAGGAAAAAATAGCGGGACATAGGAATAGTGCAATCAAGTAGACGCAACATGGATTCATGAAGGGGAAATCATGTTTAACTTACTGGAATTCTTTGAGGAGATGACGAGCATGGTGGATCAAGGTGTACCGATGGATGTGGTGTATTTAGATTTCCAAAAGGCATTCGATAAGGTGCCACACAAAAGGTTACTGCAGAAGATAAAGGTACGCGGAGTCAGAGGAAATGTATTAGCATGGATCGAGAATTGGTTGGCTAAGAGAAAGCAGAGAGTCGGGATAAATGGGTCCTTTTCGGGTTCGAAATTGGTGGTTAGTGGTGTGCCACAGGGATCGGTGCTGGGACCACAACTGTTTACAATATACATAGATGACCTGGAAGAGGGGACGGAGTGTACTGTAACAAAATTTGCAGATGACACAAAGATTAGTGGGAAAGCGGGTTGTGTAGAGGACATAGAGAGGCTGCAATGGGCTAAGGTTTGGCAGATGGAATACAATGTCGGAAAATGTAAGGTCATCCATTTTGGGGGGAAAAAACAGTAAAAGGGAATATTATTTGAATGGGGAGAAATTACAACATGCTGCGGTGCAGAGGGACCTGGGGGTCCTTGTGCATGAATCCCAAAAAGTTAGTTTGCAGGTGCAGCAGGAAATCGGGAAGGTGAATGGAATGTTGGCCTTCATTGCGAGAGGGATGGAGTACAAAAGCAGGGAGGTCCTGCTGCAAACTGTACAGGGTTTTGGTGAGGCCGCACCTGGAGTACTGCGTGCAGTTTTGGTCACCTTACTTAAGGAAGGATATACTAGCTTTGGAGGGGGTACAGAGACAATTCACGAGGCTGATTCCGGAGATGAGGGGGTTACCGTATGATAATAGATTGAGTAGACTGGGTCTTTACTTGTTGGAGTTCAGAAGGATGAGGGTGATCTTATAGAAACATTAAAAATAATGAAAGGGACAGACAAGATAGAGGCAGAGAGGTTGTTTCCACTGGTCGGGGAGACTAGAACTAGGGGGCACAGCCTCAAAATATAGGGGAGCCAATTTAAAACTGAGTTGAGAAGGAATTTCTTCTCCCAGAAGGTTGTGAATCTGTGGAATTCTCTGCCCAAGGAAGCAGTTGAGGCTAGCTCATTGAATGTATTCAAATCACAGATAGATTTTTAACCAATAAGAGAATTAAGGGTTACGGGGAGCGGGCAGATAAGTGGAGCTGAGTCCATGGCCAGATCAGCCATGATCTTGTTGAATGGCGGAGCAGGCTCAAGGGGCTAGATGGCCTACTCCTGTTCCTAATTCTTATGTTATGTTATTAGCCGAACATCTGTTGTCGTAAAATTGCCAGACTCTATAAATAAGGATAGGGTGACTGATCATCTCGCAAATTTTCAGTTGATCAGAGAGAGCCAGCATGGATTTGTGAAAGGTAGGTTATGCCTGACAAACCTGACTGAATTTTTTGAAGAGGTGACTAAAGGAGTGGACAGGGGAATGTCTATGGATATTATTTATATGGAATTCCAGAAGACATTTGATAAAATACTTCATAGAAGACTGTTAACTAAGGCGGAAGCCCACGGAATTGAGGGCAAATGATTCACCTGGTTAGGAAATTGGTTTAGTGGCAGGGGAAGAGGGTAGGGATAAATGTGTAGGTACTCAAATCGGCAGGAAGTGGCTAGTGGTGTCTCACAAGGATCCATGTTGGGGCCTCAACTATTCACTAATTATTAACAGCTTAGATGATGGAATAGAAAGTCATATATCCAAATTTGACGATGACACAGAGATAAGTGGCATTATAGGCAGTGTAGATGAAAGCATAACATTACAAAGGGATATTGATGGATTAAGTGGGCAAAACTGTGGCAAATAGATTTCAGTGCAATAAAATGTGAGGTCATCCACTTTGGACCTAAAAACGATAGAACAGGATACTTTCTAAATGGTGAAAAGCTAAAAACACTGGAGGTCCAAAGAGAATTGAGGGGGTCCAGGTACATCATTAAAATGTCATGAATAGGTACAGAATATAATCAAAAAGGCTAATGGAATGCTGGCTTTTATATCTAGAGATCTAGAATACAGGGGGGTCGCTGCAGCTGCACAAAGCCCTGGTTAGATCACACCTGGAATACTGGGAGCAGTTCTGGGCACCATACCGTTGGAAGGATATATTGGCCTTGAAGGGAATGCAGCATAGGTTTACCAGAATGATACCAAGGCTCTGTGCCTCAATGCGAGGAGTATTCGGAATAAGGTGGATGAATTAACTGCGCAGATAGCAGTTAACGGATACGATGTGATTGGCATCACGGAGACATGGCTCCAGGGTGACCAAGGCTGGGAACTCAACATCCAAGGGATGTTCCTATTCCACATTCTTCAGAAACAGGCCGCCCGGTGGGGCTATAATGTTCTGTGGATAGGCCCGAGAATCCCGCATTTCCAACAGATCTGCTATATGCCTGGGCGTTAGCTTACCCTAACCAACAGCCACCAGAGCTCCTGTCATTCTACGCACCCATTAGTTACAGGCCAGTATTTAGAAAGGAGAGACAGAAAGGAAAAGGAGGTGGGGTGGCGTTACTGGTTAAAGAGGAAATCAATGCAATTATAAGGAAGGACATTAGCCTGGATGATGTGGAATCGGTATGGGTGGAGCTGCGGAATTCCAAAGGACAGAAAACGCAAGTGGGAGTTGTGTATAGACCACCAAATAATAGTCGTGAGGTTGGGGACAGCATCAAACAAGAAATAAGGGATGTGTGCAATAAAGGTACAGCAGTAATCATGGGCGACGTTAATCTACATTTAGATTGGGCTAACCTAACTGGTAGCAATGCGGTGGAGGAGGATTTCCTGGAGTGTATTAGGGATGGTTTTCTAGACCAATATGTCGAGGAACCAACTAGGGAGCTGGCCATCCTAGACTGGGTGATGTGTAATGAGAAGGGACTAATTAGCAATCTTGTTGTGCGAGGCCCTTTGGGGAAAAGTGACCATAATATGGTAGAATTCCTTATTAAGATAGAGAGTGACAAAGTTAATTTGGAAACTAGGGTCCTGAACTTAAGGAAAGGCAACTTCGACGGTATGAGATGTGAATTGGCTAGAATAGACTGGCAGAGGATACTTAAAGGGTTGATGGTGGATAAATAATGGCAAACATTTAAAGATCACATGGATGAACTTCAGCAATTGTACATCCCTGTCTGGAGTAAAAATAAAACTGGGAAGGTGGCTCAACCATGGCTAACGAGGGAAATTAAGGATAGTGTTCGATCCAAGGAAGAGGCATATAAATTGGCTAGAAAAAGCAACACACCTGAGGACTGGGAGAAATTTAGAATTCAACAGAGGAGGACTAAGGGTTTAATTAAGAAGGGGAAAATAGAGTACGAGAGGAAGCTCGCAGGGAACATAAAAACTGACTGCAAAAGCTTCTATAAATATGTGAAGAGAAAAAGATTAGTGAAGACAAACGTAGGTCCCTTGCAGTCGGATTTAGGTGAATTTATAATGGAGAACAAAGAAATGGCAGACCAATTGAACCAATACTTCGGTTCTGTCTTCAAAGGAAGATACAAATAACCTTCCGAATGTACTGGGGGACAGTGGGTCAAGTGAGAATGAGGAACTGAAAGATATCCTTACTCGGTGGGAAATTGTGTTAGGGAAATTGATGGGATTAAAGGCTGATAAATCCCCGGGTCCTGATAGTCTACATCCCAGAGTACTTAAGGAAGTGGCCCTAGAAATAGTGGATGCATTGGTGATCATTGTCCAACAATCTATTGACTCTGGATCAGTTCCTATGGACTGGAGGGTACTAATGTAACGCCACTTTTTTAAAAAGGAGAGAGAGAGATAGCGGGTAATTATAGACTGGTTAGCCTGACATCAGTAGTGGGGAAAATGTTGTAATCAATCATTAAGGATGAAATAGCAGCCCATTTGGAAAGCAGTGACAGGATCGGACCGAGTCAGCATGGATTTATGAAAGGGGAAATCATGCTTGACGAATCTTCTGGAATTTTTTGAGGATGTAACTAGTGAAGTGGACAAGGGATAACCAGTGGATGGGGTGTATTTGGACTTTCAAAAGGCTTTTGACAAGGTCCTGCACAAGAGATTGGTGTACAAAATCAAAGCGCATGGTATTGGGGGTAATGTACTGACGTGGATAGAGATCTGGTTGGCAGACAGGAAGCAGACAGTCAGGATAAACGGGTCCTTTTCAGAATGGCAGGCAGTTACTAGTGGGGTGCCGCAAGGCTCAGTGCTGGGACCCCAGCTCTTCACAATATACATTAACGATTTGGATGAAGGAATAGAGAGTAATATCTCCAAGTTTGCAGATGACACTAAACTGGGTGGCGGTGTGAGCTGTGAGGAGGACGCGAAGAGGCTGCAGGGTGACTTGGACAGGTTAGGTGAGTGGGCAAATACATGGCGGATGCAATATAATGTGGATAAATGTGAGGTTATCCATTTTGGGGGCAAAAACACGAAGGCAGAATATTATCTGAATGGCGGCAGACTAGAAAAAGGGGAGGTGCAACGAGACCTGGATGTCATAGTTCACCAGTCACAAAGTGGGCACGCAGGTATAACAGGCGGTAAAGAAGGCAAATGGTATGTTGGCCTTCATAGCTAGGGGATTTGAATATAGGAGCAGGGAGGTCTTACTGCAGTTGTACAGAGCCTTAGTGAGGCCTCACCTGGAATATTATGTTTAGTTTTGGTCTCCTAGTCTGAGGAAGGGCGTTCTTGCTATTAAGGGAGTGCAGCGAAGGTTCACCAGACTGATTCCAGGGATGGCTGGGCTGTCATATGAGGAGAGACTGGATCAACTGGGCCTTTATTCACTGGCGTTTAGAAGGCTGAGAGAGGATCTCATAGAAACTTGTAAGATCCTGTCGGGACTGGACAGGTTAGATGCGGGAAGAATGTTCTCGATGTATGTTTCTATACCAGAGTTCAAGGAGAGATTACACAAATTAGAATTTAAGAGGTGGTCTGATCGAAGTTTTCAAGATATTTAGGTGAACAGATCGGGTTGATAGAGAGAAACTATTTCCTCTGGTTGGGGATTCAAGGGGCATAGTCTAAAAAAAATTAGAGCCAGACCTTTCAGGAGTGAAATTAGGAAACACTTCACGCAAAGGGTGGTCGAATTTTGGAACTCTCTTCTGCAAACGGCAATTGATGCTCGATCAATTGTTAATTTTAAATCTGAGATTAATAGTTTTTTTGTTAACAAAGCGAGAAGGGATATAGGCCAAAGGCGGGTATATGGAGTTAGGTCGCAGATCAGCCATGATCTCATTGAATGGTGGAACGGGCTCGAGGGGCTGAATGGCCTCCTGTTCATATGTGTCCAACATACTCGATATATACCCCAGCAGTTGATTTGGCCTTCAGACTTGTATTGAATGACCCACTAAAATCAATACCAAAGATGATGTCAAGTTTTTTATTTCCATTTTAAGCAATTGGGCTGTGTTAAAAACAGGATAGGAATTACAGCAGTATTAAAATTCTACATTGGGTACTATACAAGCAGATTTTTCTCACATCTAATCATTAGTAACTGAGTTTTCCAAGTAGAAATTCCAAATATTAAGTAGTAATTTTTATTTCATAAATCTTTCAATATGTAAACTCTTTTTGCCAGCTTTCCTCTTTTTTCTCATCTGAAGACACTGACTGTTACTGGGATATGGTTGCACAAGTACCAGTTGTCGTAGAGCTACTTTGCTTAAAGTAGCCATTTTTCACATGAGCCTAGGCAGTGAGCAGGCTTATGACGGTATGGTGACCATGTATGAGAAACATAAAAAGATAGAAAATAGATGCAGGAGTAGGCCATTCAGCCCTGCGAGCCTGCACTACCATTCAATAGGATCATGGCTGATCATTCACCTCAGTACCCCTTTCCTGCTTTCTCTCCATACCCCCTCATCCCTTTAGCTGTAAGGGTCATATCTAACTCCCTCTTGAATATATCCAATGAACTGGCATCAACAACTCTCTGCAGTAGGGAATTCCACAGGTTAACAACTCTGAGTGAAGATGTTTCTCCTCATCTCAGTCCTAAATGGCTTACCCCTTATCTTTAGACTGTGTCCTTTGGTTCTGGACTTCCCCAACATCGGGAACATTCTTCCTGCATCTAACCTGTCCCATCCCGTCAGAATGTTGTGTTTCTATGAGATCCCCTCTCGTCCTTCTAAACTCCAGTGAATACAGGCCCAGTCGATCCAGTCTCTCCTTCTATGGCAGTCCTGCCATCCCGAGAATCAGTCTGGTGAACCTTCACCGCACTCCCTCAATAGCAAGAACGTCCTTCCTCAGATTAGGAGACCAAAACTGAACACAATATTCCAGGTGAGGCCTCACCAAAGCCCTGTACAACTGCAGTAAGACATCCTTGCTCTTATACTCAAATCCCCTAGCTATGAAGGCCAACATGCCATTTCCCTCCTTCACCGCCTGCTGTACCTGCATGCCAACTTTCAATGACGCCATTCAGATAATATTTGCCTTTGTGTTTTTGCTCCCAAAGTGGATAACCTCACATTTATCCATATAATACTGCATCTGCCATGCATTTGCCTACTCACCTACTCTGTCCAAGTCACCCTGCATCCTCTTAGCGTCCTCCTCACAGCTCACACTGGCACCCAGCTTAGTGTCATCTGCAAACTTGGAGATATTGCATTCAATTCCTTCATCTAAATCATTGATGTATATTGCAAATAGCTGGGGTCCCAACACTGAGCCCTGCAGCACCCCACTAGTCACTGCCTGCCATTCTGAAAAGTACATTACCCCTAATACCATGTGCTTTAATTTTGCACACCAATTTCTTGTGTGGGACCTTGTCAAAAGCCTTTTGAAAGTCCAAATACACCACGTCCACTGGTTCTCCCTTGTCCACTATACTAGTTACATCCTCACAAAATTCCAGAAGATTTGTTGAGCATGATTTCCCCTTCATAAATCCATGCTGACTCGGTCTGATCTTGTCACTGCTTTCCAAATGCTATTACATCTTTAATAATTGATTCCAACATTTTCCCCACTACTGATGTCAGGCTAACCGGTCTATAATTACCCGTTTTCTCTTTCCCTCCCTTTTTTAAAAAGTGGTGTTACATTTAGCTACCTTCCAATCCATAGGAACTGATCCAGAGTTGATAGACTCTTGGAAAATGATCACCAATGCATTCACTATTTCTAGGGCCACTTCCTTCAGTCCTCTAGGATGCAGGCTATCAGGCCCTGGGATTTATCGGCCTTCAATCCCATCAATTTCCCTAATGGGGATTTCCTTCAGTTCCTCCTTACTAGACCCTTGGTCCCCTCGTATTTCTGGAAGTTTAATTGCGTCTTCCTTCATGAAGACAGAACCAAAGTATTTGTTCAACTGGTCTGGCATTTCTTTGTTCCCCATTATAAATTCACCTGAATCTGACTGCAAGGGACCCATGTTTGTCTTCACTAATCTTTTTCTCTTCACATATCTAACGAAGCTTTTGCAGTCAGTTTTTATGTTCCCGGCAAGCTTCCTCTCATACTCTATTTTCCCCTCCTAATTAAACCCTTTCTCCTCCCCTGCTGAATTCTAACTTTCTCCCAGTCTTCAGGTTTGCAGTTTTATCTGGCCAATTTATATGCCTCCTCCTTGGATTTAACACTATCCTTAATTTCCTAGGTAACCCATTAAAAGAGAGCAATAAAGCCAAATCCAATTCTGCTGTTACAGTGCCCACACATGCCTAGTTTTCAGCAGTGATTCAATAACAATTAGGAGCAGAAATTTGGTGAATTTTTGCCTCCCTGGACCTGGAATGCTGCTGTGATCAAGCCAAGTGCTACTACCATAAATCGCTTTGGCTCAGTGGTAGCATTCCTATTTGCGTCAGAAGTTTGTAGGTTCAGACCCTCCTCCAGGACGTAAACATAAGTCTGGAATTTTCTGTGGGGTTGTAATCGGATGTTGCTCCCAATTGAAGGCCATTCATACTCTGATTTTGCTTAAGTCAATTGACACAGAAATTAGACCAGTTGATTTTGAGCAGGACTGCTAATGTGGCATCATTGTTAAAGAAGGGAGAAAGGGGATAGACCGAGTAATTATAATCCAGTCAGCCTAACCTTGGTGGTGGGAAAATTATTGGAAAAAATCTTGAAGGACAGGATAAATCTACATTTAGAAAGACACGGATTAATCAGGGACAGTCAGCATAGATTTCTTAAGGGAAGGTCGTGTCTGACTAACTTGATTGAACTTTTCAAGGAGGTGACCAGAAGGGTTGATGACGGCAGTGCCTATGAGTTAGTGTATATGGATTTTAGCAAAACTTTTGATAAGGTGCCACATGGCAGACTGGTCACGAAAGTAAAAGCCCATGGGATCGAGGGCAAAGTGGCAAGTTAGATAACTAACTAACAGAAAACAGAAAGTCAGGATAAATGGTTCATTCTCGGGTTAGCAATCAGTAACTAGTGGGGTACCGCAGGGATCAGTGCTGGGACCCCAACTATTTACAATCTAAATGACTTGGATGAAGGGACCGAGTGTAACGTAGCCAAGTTTGCTGACGATAGAAAGATGGGAGGAAAAGCAATGTGTGAGGAGGACACAAAAAACCTGCAAAAGGACATACAGGCTTGGTGAGTGGGCAGAAATTTGGCAGATGGAGTATAATTTTGGAAAGTGTGAGATCGTTAACTTCAGCAGAAAAAAGTCGAGGAGCAAGTTATTATTTAAATGGAGAAAAAGTGCTGCAGTACAGCGGGACCTGGGGGTCCTGGTGCACGAAATGCAAAAGGTTAATATGTAGGTACAGCAAGTGATCAGGAAGGCCAATGGAATCTTGGCCTTTATTGTAAAGGGGATGGAGTATAAAAACAGGGAAGTCTTGCTACAGTTATACAGGGTATTGGTGAGGCCACACCTGGAATACTGCATACAGTTTTGGTTTCCATATTTACGAAAGGATATACTTGTTTTGGAGGCAGTTCAGAGAAGGTTCACCAGATTGATTCCGGAGATGAGGGGGTTGAATGATGAGGAAAGGTGGAGTACGTTGGGCCTCTACTCATTGGAATTCAGAAGAATGAGAGGTGATCTTATCGAAACGTATAAGATTATGAGGGGGCTTGACAAGGTGGATGCAGAGAGGATGTTTCCACGAAGGGAAGACTAGAACTAGGAAGCATAATCTGAGCTGAGGAGAAATTTCTTGAGAGGGTTGTAAATCGCTGTGGAAGCTGGGTCATTGAATATATTTAAGACAGAGATTGACAGTTTCTTAACCAATAACAGGTTATGGGGAGCGGGCAGGGAAGTGGAGCTGAGTCCATGATCAGATCAACCATGATCTTATTGAATAGCGGAGCAGGCTAGAGGGTCTGTATGGTCCTACTCCTGCTCCTATTATGTTCTTGTGTAGATCCAAAATTGGCTCAGAGGCAGGAAGCCGAGGGTAATGGTCGATGGATGTTTTTGTGACTGGAAGGATGTTTCCAGTGAGGGTTCTGCAGGGCTCAGTACTAGGTCCCTTGCTTTTTGTGGTATACATCAATGATCTAGACTTGAATATAGGGGGCATGATTAAGAAGTTTGCAGATGATACTAAAATCGGCTATGTGGTAATGAAGAAGAAAGCTGCGGACTGCAGGAAGATATCAATCAGCTGGTCTGGTGGGCAGAACAGTGGCAAATGGAGTTTAATTCAGAGAAGTGTGAGGTAATGCATTTGGGGAGGGTGAACAAAGAAAAGGAATGCACATTAAATGTTAGGGCACTGAGGTGTAGAAGAACAAAGGGACATGGGAGTGCATGTTCACAGATCCCTGAAGATAGCAGGCCAGATAGATCAGGTGGTTAGAAGGCATATGGAACACTTGCCTTTATTAGCCGGGACGCAGAACATAAGAGCAGGGTGGTTATGTTTGAACTGTATAAAACACTGGTTGGGCCACAGCTGGAGTACTTATCTCTACTGTCTCCTACCTCCCAACAATTACCAACCCAAGTCACAAGGTTACCTAATATTCCGTATGCTTTCATGCTAATAATCTCTGGTGCAGAAACTTACTAACTCTTCTGTAAGTCCATATTACAACATTCATAAACACCCCCTGTCCCCCATGCTTATAGCCTCATCAAAGTAGTACACCTAGATTTGTCAGGTATGATTTCTGAGCCTGGGCCCAGAAGAGCCGAGGGCCCAGGGGCAGCACACACTGATATGTGTGCGCACTAGGTCCGTGCAGCAGAGCAGGTCTCCAGTGGTCCTGGTTAACCCTTGCCACTGGATAAAGGCCTAGCTCTGTCAAGCCCGTGTGGTGGCTGATGTGCAACGGTCACCACACGTTTAAAAAAAAATCCACGCACAGGCATCTTCCACCCCCTCAATTGGAGTTCAGGACCGGAACATTGGGTCCTTCATTGAAACATCTGTGAACTCATGTGAAGCAGGTGATTCTTGTTCGAGGGACCGCCTATGATGATGGCTGCTTGCAGTTCTGGTCACCACATTACAGGAAGGATGTGATTGCACTGGAGAAGGTACAGAGGAGATTTACGAAGATGTTGCCGGCAGTGGAGAATCTTAGCTACGAGGAAAGATTGGAGATGCTGGGTTTGTTTTCCTTGGAGCACAGGAGGCTGAGGGGAGACCTCATTGAAGTGTATAAAATAATGAGGGGTCTAGATATAGTGGATAGAAAGGGCCTATTTCCCTTTGCAGCAGGGTCAACAACCAGGGGACATAAATTTAAAGTAATTGGTAGAAGGTTTTGAGAAGAAATTTCTTCATGCAGATGGTTGTGGGGGTCTGGAACTCACTGCCTGAAAGGGTGGTAGAAGCAGAAACCCTCACCACATTTAAAAAGTACTTGGATGTGCACTTGAAGTGCTGTAACCTGCAGGGTTATGGACCTCGAGCTGGAAAGTGGGATTCGGCTGGATCGCCTCTTGTCGGCCGGCACAGACAAGATGGGCTGAAATGGCCACCTATGATTCTATGATTTATTGCCTTACCAGTTCATATTGTCTGAAGAACCAACAGACAAAATGTTTCATCATTAAGCATGAATTGATCTTCAATTTGTAGTGACATTTATGATCTATTTTGCTGATTAGCTCTTTGAAATTTTGTACAACTTTCTGCCTTGCTTCAGCTATTTTTTTCTTCTTTTTGTTTCGCTTACTTTTAGTTTGAATGCTCAGCAAGTGAAATCCATTTTGCAACGGTGGCTGTTTAGAGAGAGCAATAAGTATTGCTTTCATAAAATTAACAGCACGATCATAAAGTTTTTAATGTTTTGAATGTCATCTTTGAACTGTTGTGGATGCAGTGCAAGACTGTCTTGCAGTAGAGCAACCTGAATCCAGCTTTCATGTGTTACAGATCTCTATCCCAATTTGTGTAAGCTACCCTGGCCGCTTCAAAAAAATAAACTGAACTGGGGGACGGCTTGTGTAATATCAGTATTATATCCTTTCATTTCTGCATTTAAATCCAGCCCTAAGTGATGAAATAAAAATCTTCTCTCGTCGCTGCCTGTGCAAGTTCTATGTGCATTGAGTTTGGGGATTACTGCTGTCTAGTGGCCATTGGTCCACAGGCCAAAACTCTGTCGACTGCACGGAACTATTACCCAACAGCGATAAATTAAAACCTCATGCAGGCATGAAAGAATATTGATGTGAAATGTTGAAAAATTAATGCTGGTGCTGGAGATGGTGGGAACTTTATTTAGCATCTATACATGTTGTTATACTAGGATTCCTTAACGTTGATACACTCAGAAATCCGAAGATCAGGTAGCATGTAGCAAAGGCAAAGCTGTCATAATGCAAGATTTACATTTTTACACCGACTGGGAGAGGCAACACCGCTTTTGTTGGTTAAGGTGGTAGTGGGGGTGCTAAAATTGGTCTCCTGGGTTAGGGAGGAGAAATTGTTCTTCATTACTATCCAATGATTGCTGTTGGAAATATTTTGATTGTCATCTTGGACCTGTTTTGTATGCAGCACAGGACTGTTTTCACCATTGTCCTGCAGTACAGCAACCGGAGTCCAGGCCACATTTGCTCGTATAACATGTATAGATGTTAAATAAAGTTCTGTCTCTTATTTATGGACACCAGTCAAAGACTGGATCAGATTCATCTGTGATGCCTTGCGCAATCAAATAACATGCCAACACTACTGTAAGAGTCGACAGATGCTTGGGCAAGGTATAGCAAAGGTACCCACCTGCACCTTGGGAATTGTATCCAGCGAGGAATAAGTGACTTCATGGCGTGAAAATTGGGGAGAAGAAACAACATCTGGGGAAAGTTGTGCTTTGACTGTGGGGATGTCTCTCTTTTTTTTGCTGTGCACCCCCTCTTTTCCCCCCCCACCCCCACTGCTTCCCTACAGGGTCAACAAGGAAAATCTGCAGGTAGGACCTAGATTGATGTGTGTGGATGTGAAGCAGGAACAACACAAAGGAAGTAAAATTATTCTATATCTTTCAGAACACTGCAGGCCTAGATGATTTTGAAAGGCAAAAAACACTTGGAACAGGTTCTTTTGGAAGAGTTATGTTGGTGAAACATAAAGGCACAGAACAGTACTATGCCATGAAGATACTGGATAAACAGAAAGTAAGTATGCTGCCCCATGTTGGGTGACGGGAGAGAAACAGAAGTAGATTGAGGCTATTTTTTGTGAGGCTATTCATAAATTCTTAACGTCCCTTATCAAAACATTGTTTGATAAGTGTGGGGAGGGACTTGTAGATCTATTCGTGCCAATTTTGGTAACAGTATGATGGCTTAGGCTGTGTTTTCTCTTGTGCTGAGCAGGGCCTGTCCTTTTGGAATTATCTGAAACTATTGCTTGGAAGGATCTGCCCCAACACAAGGTGGTTTGATATTCACAAAGAGGAGAAATATTACCGATTAGTTAATGCAGAGGTGCCTTTTGTGAATTCTGGCGTTTGGCCTTTTGACGACTTAACTACAGAGAGATGGTGAAAAGGTCAGCTTGAGATACGTCAGAAATACAGCGAAGCTTCAAAGACCATTTCCTTTTAAAGTTTGAACATGCATGACTGTCTTGAGTACATGGTTTAACAATATTCATTACATATTTGTAAGCGAAGTACTTTTGAATTAACTTTGCAAATCGATAGTTTGAATTATTTGCAAATACAACTTATGGATTGTTTTAAGAAGCAGCTCTATTTATAAAAATAAAAATGCCTGGCTCTCCCAATGCTGTAGAATTTATCCCACAATATTAACAGGGTGGTCTCGACAGCACCAGAACTACCTCAAAACAACTATGCATATGTAGTTCTAAAAATCACAATCTACAACTTTACTACAGCAACAAACTTTATTTATATAGCGCCTTTAACGTAGCAAAATGTCCCAAGGCACTTCACAACAGTGTTATAGACAAAACAAATAAGTTTGACACTGAACCACATAAGAAGAAATTACAGCAGATAATCAAAAGCTTGGTCAAAGTTTTAAGGAGCGTCTTAAAGGAAGAGTGAGAGGTGCAGAGGCGTCGAGGTTTAGGGAGGGAGTTCGAGCTTGGGGCCAGGCAGCTGAAGGCAAGGCCACCAGTGGTTGAGCGATTATAATCAGGAATGCTCGAGGGCAGAATTTGAGGAGCGCAGACATCTTGTGGGGTTCTGAGGCTGAAAGAGATTAGAGAGGGGCGAGGCCATGGGGGAATTTGTAAACGGGGATGAAAATGTTGAAATTGGAGCATTGCTTAACTGACAAATATGGCCCCCACTCGCACACCCACCCACCCCCCCGCAGCCAAATGGCTGGAAAGCTGAAAACAAAGCAATGAACAGAAAACCAGTGATGCCCTGTGTGAGAGTACTGAGCTGGTCAGTTATGGGTCTTACCCCCTCTGAAGGCAGTCGTGCTTCCTTATTTTCGGGCTGTAAACAATGCTGCTCACCAATGTTCCCTTTTAAAGAAAAAAAAAATCCGAGCACGGCTCCTTTAATAGACTGCAAGGCCCATTCAAATGTTCGTGTATGCCCAGTTTCTCCCATGTAAAAGCCGGTGAGCAGCCAGTGTGGGACCTCCAGACCACTGTGCAGCTGCAACTTAACTGGAGCGTTGCTAAACAGGTTCGCTGTGTAAAACTACTATCACTATAATTCAGTGCATTTATCAGTGAAAGGTCGTTAAATTCTGATGTACTTTGAGAATCCTGTTTTGCAATTATTGAATGTTCTTGATTTTTGTGAGTTTGGCATGTTTAAAATATTCCGTGTTTTGCAGGCGAAAGACATTTGCAATGATAAATTTAGAAATCTGAGGTGTGTCTTTATATGGTTCTAGCTGTCTGAAGTAATTGCTAACTTGAACATGATCCAGCATGTAGAGATCCACCATATTCGGAAGAGATTGGTATTTTCAAAAAATTAAGATAATTGTCAAAACCATGACAGAATTACGAGCCTCACTTTCCCAGCAAGTACCTCTTTCAGACACTGATAACTATTTTGTTGCATATTTTGGTGTGATTTGGATTAGTAACTTTAATTAGACAATAGGTAAATGTCAAAACACACAGGGCAGCTTAGAGTTTAACATTTCAAGATCTGATTGAACAAATGCACTTCAAGAGTAAAAAAAAATCCAGGTCACAGGAGTATTTATGTAAGGAGTATCTCACTTTGCATATATTATAGGGAATTTGCTGCATTTCATTGCAAGCAGACACCGTGGCAGGAGGACCTTGGACTAAATCGCCAGTTACAGTTTCTATGTAGGAACAGTTACTTCGAGGTGGGCTTAGAGTTGAGTTATAGGGTGTAATGTCACTGTTTTCATTAAAATGTAATGGTGGGCATATGCAATTTTCCTATTGAGAAACACTTCGCAGTGCAGTTGTACACTTCTGTCCTTCCAAACTTGGATTGTGTCTGGAAAAGGTATTTTCAGTTATACATCACTAGAATGACATACTCCTGGATGTCATTCTTTTGGCAGGAGCAATTTGAGGTGGTGATTTAAGAGAAACACACACCGATTGTATTGGCACATTAAAATGCATTGGCTCAAGTACAACGCTTTTTTCCTAAAGCATATCAGCACCAATGTGCTAAATAAGCCTAGCAACAACAGTAAAATTGGGAGGTGGGACGGGGTGCGGAGGAAGAGAGGGAGGCCATGGGCTAAATGATTCACTTCACACGATGGAATTCCAAGTATTTCCACATTAATCAAGGAGAATACAGCCTCCTTTTAAATAGGTTTGTTTTTAAATGCTAGAGACTAAATTGGAACAATATGTTTGTACAACGTTATCCGTGACATGATCCAACATTAAGCCAGCACTAGGTAGCATTCTAAGCACACAGGCAGGAAAATAAGAGAAAAGTAGAACCCCTTTATGGTCTGGTGTAGAGCAAGCTGACTGTTCTGTTTACCGTGGCAGCTTGTGGCTAGACTACAAGTGGAATTCTTTTATTTATGTTACTTGTGTAACTTTTCAGAGGGGCTGTACATTACAAAACATATATGGTATGTATGTAGTTTTGCCTTTCCTCTAATCTGAAGGTGTTGACACATGCTGCAATGGAGTTCTAATGAACATTGTTAATCCTTTGGGACTTCTCCCAAATTGCCATTTTTCATATGCAGAGGTTATCATAGCCACGGTCAGTCCCATCCATACATGTACTTCCCAGCAAGAGTTGTTGGAATGGGACCCTGCTTTATAACCCCCACTCCCAAAATTTGTGGGCACTGACACTATAGCATTTTCAGTCACTTTGGTGCAGATCAGCCAACGTGGAGCTTTAAAATAAAAAGTAGTAATAATCGTAAATGCTGTGTACACCAGTGCATCTGCTAAATGCATCTGGTATCTTCAGAGTTAATGTTTGTATATTTAACTTTCTTATTCATTTCTTGTTTTTTATTGAGAAACCTAGGTGAAATGTGAAAGGCCAGGGCCCATAGTGCAGGACCCCATGCAGGACCAATGTTGAAAAGAGTAGTAGCGAGAACGAGATAAATCAACACGCAGTGGTTAGGTGATGCCAGGATTGCGTTTTAAAATGCCTGTAGATTATAGAAGGAAGGGAAGATGGAGAGGTAAGGAGTTGCACAATTTTGAGGTAATGTGAAAGAGTAAGCTGGAGTAGGAGATAGTGTGATGAGTCTTGTTTTCAACATTATGCCTTTTCCTGTGCAGTAGAGGAAAGTAGAAGGAAAGAATGTGTGGTTTTAAACGTTACCACATTTTCATTATCCATTTTTACTAATTTGACCCAAATTGGAACTCATTAGACAAGACTCGTTTCTCTTCTCCCACCCCCAAAGAAGGGGGACAAATCAACATTTAAAGCAGAATTTTTTTATTGTTAGTGACTGTTGAGTGAAAATTTGCAGGTTATCCTTAATTTGATTTACATGTTTACATTATAACCATGTAGCTCCAATGAAGTAAAAGGCTGTTTGCACAAATTAACATGGTGATCCCTTCAACGGAAATGTTTTTATTAAGTAATGTCATTTTTCTTTAGGTTGTCAAACTGAAGCAAATAGAACACACACTCAATGAGAAGAGAATATTGCAGGCTGTTAATTTCCCATTTCTGGTGAAATTGGAGTATTCCTTCAAGGTAAATATTCATAACATCAGACTTTGGAAGGGCAGTGTTGCACATCTGCCCTCATTCTATTTCCATATATGTTTAAATGCTTTTTGAATCCTTTGTGCTTATTGGCCACTTTTTCAGCTGGGAGAATTGTAAACTCTAATTTGTTGAAAAGGACTGAATAAGATTGTTCTTTGGAATTATGCTGCAAATACTCAATGTTATCCCTCCAGCTGCCAGATGGTAAATTGAAGAAACTATATGTGGCTGGCTGCTGCCGTAGAGCAATAAACTTGTAATCAGTTGTGCAAAAGCTGATTTTAAGTGCTGTATTGGGGGTGGGGGTGGGGGGGAAAAAAGAGAGGAGACTTTCATATGTTTTTCATTATTGGAACTTGATACATTCCTGATGATGGGTTTGAAAATCTATAGTTTTACATTGATGTAAATGTGTAGACTTAAGTACAGAGGGCTGGAAATTCGGTCTTCTGCTGCCCCTCTTAGCTCCATGGAGGGGCAGCAATGGCGGGGGAATGCAATTGCGCCCAGGCAGCCAGCTTCCAGTGCCCCACCAAGACATTCGGTGCCGGTATCGATGGGGGGCGGAGCAGGACTATCCGGGACAGGCCAGCCGATGTACAACACCTCTGGTTGTGACACCGGCTCTATTTGGCTGCCACCCGACCTGGAACGCCTATGAAAGCAGGCATTCTAAGTTGTAGCAACTGCAGTGAGACGAGAAAAGTCAATCTGAGGTAAGTGTGATTTTATTTTTTACCGATTTTATGTTGTGGTGGCATGTACTATGTATGGGGAATGTTTTTGGTGGGGTTTCTTCAGGGTCCCGTTCTCTTCCCCCACCCCACCCGGCCTTTGTTACGGCGCTCCGAGACCAGCTCTTTATCTCGGGATTTTCCCTTGCTCAACCGGCCTAGCGCCTTAAAAGGCGTGCAACACCTCTCTTAGCACCCCGCTCCAAACTCCAGGCTCAGATGATGAATTTTGCAGCGGCAGATGTAAACCACTTGCCGCCGCAAAATGTACCGCTCTGCCCAGGACACCGCCCCAACTGAGGCGCGACCAATTTTCCACCCCAGTGTGTTTGTGAGCTATTAACCGATGTATTGCCACTATTAATACTTCATTAGGATTTGATAGTCAAGACAATTGATTTTATTACATGTTGATTCCGCATCATTGCTAAATCTGCGAATTACCTTTCAGCACTGGTTATGACCATGAATATTAACCAGTCCTTTCATTAACCTTTAATAGGTTGCCTACAGGTTATTGAATAAAGCTGCATTATTAATCCCCCTCTCATGCACAACTCACTTATTTTCTGTTTTGAAGTGTGCTCTGATAACAGCGTAAGGTATTTATGAAACTCAACAATTAAAAGTAGTGGACAAGAATTGATGTATGACCCATCCCATGAATGATCACTTTATTGCAAACTTGAAACATGCTAATTTGCACGGAAAAAAGGGTATTGTTCAGTTTATGGAAGACTTGATATGATATGCCCAGTTGGATTTTAATGGTACAGCAAGATATATTTTGCATCGTGGGTGGCAGCATTTATTATAATTTTCTTTATGATGGATATCCTCTACACAGTTCTCTGTACCAGCATTGGCAGATAGGTTTTTGCAGGAAAAGGGCTGCAATGGCAATGCTATGATGACATTGGATTCGTCGCCAATGTGACCCTTCTCTCCACCACTGTAAGAAGCGATCCACCTGCAGAAGGGCAATTTATTTTTTCCTCGTATCTGTAAAATGAGATTGCTGCACACATGCAGTGTGGTCCCTCACAGTTTTCACTTCAATTACTTTCAGCACTTAATTTGTTTCTTTAATAATACATATGTAGTTTTTGTATGGTTTTCACTGTAGTTCCAGAATTTCCAAATTCATCAGGTTTTCAGCATGCTTGACACTGCAAATTGGTCTCTGAAATAGTTTTAAAGATTGCATTAAAATAAATTGCGCCTTTGCAGCCACTGATGGCCGTTATAATTTTCTTATGCCCATCATTGAAAGCAATTTCTGTCCAGAACCAAAGGATGCAGATAGTTATTGAAAAAAATCAGACGGAGAGCCATCTATTCTGACGCAGACTGGCTCCACCGACCCCTATCAAGATGTGCGATTGGCATCAAATGATCCCATACTAAAAATGTCATTATTTGCCAGGCTTTGTGAAATGTCTGGTGACTTTGAAGGCTACAAGGTCTCCAAATATGCTCCGATTAGCATCCGCAATCCCCGCTCTACCCAGTGTGTCAGGCCAGCACCATTTGGGCTGGATGACGATCAATCTGGAGAGACCCAGATTGTTGACTGATACCAAGTCTTTCCTTGTTCATGTTGATTGGAATGGGTCGGTCTATACCCAAACACTGGTCAATTCCCAGTTTGTTATCTGCATTAGTGAGAGCCCACCAAAACCCTCCAGTGGCATAGTTCATTGCAAATGTTAAGGGTGGTGATGTCTCCCATTGCACTGTAAATGGGTGTCGGTGAAATCCATGGTGACTTCTGAGAAATTTCTGTCACTGTATTTTGGTCACTACAGTCTTGTTGCAACCTCCTCAGAGACAGCTAAAACCAATTGACCGATCTGTCAGTGTCTGACCTTAACAGTGTAGAGAAGACTTTGAATTCTTTGTTTACTGCAGTTTTTGGTCTTTTTCCCCCCTCCCCTCACCCCCAACCCGCACTTTCCTTCATTATAAAATCACAACTCACTTTTTTAAAGGTTATTCCTTCTCTCCACATGCCATTTCCCCCCCCCCCCCCCCTTAGAAACATGTACTTAAGGGTGTCAGTGCCCAGTAATGTTTGGAGGATGGCTTCCATTCAAAGAATGAAGGAAGACCCTACAAGGTAGATATTTCTTGAGTTGAATACTGAATTTGTGCACTGCCATGATCTATGAAGCTAGCATTTGAATTCTAACCTGCCTGACATCACACTGGAGATTCTCCAAGATTACTGATTGCTAGATAGAGTTAAAGTGGCGAGCAGATGTGAGAGAAAACTTTTGGACCATACTTTAGCATTTCATGTTGGCTGGTTGCTGAGCAGTGCTGGTGGAGACTAAGGAAATGTCCACAGTTCCTTCAAACCAGGTCTGATTTGTGTGGCTAGAAAGCAACATTTGCATTTTAGGCATTGAACCTCAGGAAGGATATATTGGCCTTGGAGGGGATACAGCACAGATTCACCAGAATGAATCGGGAATCCATTTTTCACACACAGGGTAGTGGAAATCTGGAACTGGTTCTCCAAAAGGCTGTGGATATTGGCTCAATTGAAATTATTAGGACAGTTTTTTTTTGTTTTGTAAGGTTATCGGGATGTGGAACAAGGGCGGGTAAATGGAGTTGAAGTACAGATCAATCGTGATCTAATTGAATGCGGAACTGGTTCGAGGGGCTGAATGGCCTGCTTCTGTTCCTATGTAACGGAGTTGGGAAGAAAGTTAAATCCTCGAAGTAGTTGCAGCTTTGTACAGTTTTTAAGCTGTTTTTTTTATTGAGGTAACACTATTTACTAAGGTAAAGGATATTAGGAATGCTAAGAGAGCATGAAAAATTCTTGGCGAGTAAAATTAAGGAAAACCCAAAGATGTTCCATAAATATATTAAGAGCAAGAGGATAACTAAAGAAAGGGGGAGGGTCTATTACAGACCATGAGGTTAATCTGTGTGGTGGTAGGAGATGTGGGTATGGTTCTTAATGAATACTTTGCGTCGGTTTTCGCAAAAGAGAGGGGCGATGCAGAAACTGCTACCGGGGGGGAGGAATCTGAAATAAACATAGTGAGAGAGGAGGTATTAAGCAGTTTAGCTGCTTTGAAAATGGATAAGTCCCCAGGCCCGGATGAAATGTATCCCAGGCTGTTAAGTGAAACGAAAGAGGAAATAGCAGGCTGTGACCATCATTTTCCAATCCTCTCTGGCTTCAGGTGTGGTGAGAGGACTGGAGGACTGCTAATGTAGTACCTTTGTTTAAGAAAGGGTTGGTATGGGTCTTTGTGAATACTTTGTGTCTGTTTTCACAAAGGAAAGGGACAATGCAGATACTGCTATCAAGGAGTGGTATGACATTCTGTATGAAATAACCAGAGTGAGAGGAGGTACTGAGGGGGTTAGCAGCTTTGAAAGTAGATAAGTCCCCAGGCCCAGATGAAATGTATCCCAGGCTGTTGGGCGAAGTAAAAGATGAAATAGCAGAGACCTTGACCTTCATTTTCCAATCCTCTTTGGATTTGGGCATGGTACTGGAGGACTGGTAATATAGTACCCTTGTTTAAGAAGGGAAAAAGGGATAGGCCGAGTAATTACAGGCCTGTCAGCCTAACCTCAGTGATGGAAAAATTATTGGAAAAAATACTGACAGACAGGATAAACCTATATTTGGAAAGGCAAGGATTAATTAGGGACAGTCAGCACAGATTTGTTAAGGGAAGATCATGTTTGACTATAACCTGATTGAATTTTTTGAGGAGGTAACCAAGAGGGTCGATGAGGGTAGTGCGTACGATGTAGTATATATGGACTTTCGCAAAGCTTTTGTTAAAGTCCCACATGGTAGACTGGTCACGAAGGTTAAAGCCCATGGGATCCAGGGTAAAGTGGCAAGTTGGATCCAAAATTGGCTTCGAGGTAGGAAGCAAAGGGTAATGGTTGATGGGTGTTTTTGTGACTGGAAGGATGTTTCCAGTGAGGTTCTGCAGGGCTCAGTACTGGGTCACTTGCTTTTTGTGGTATATATCAATGATCTAGATTTGAATATAGGGAGTATGATTAAGAAGTTTGCAGATTACACTAAAATTGGCTGTGGGGTTGATAATGAAGAGGAAGGTCATGGACTTCAGGAGGATATCAATCTACTGGTCAGGTGGGCAGAGCAGTGGCAAATGGAATTAAATTCGGAGAAGTGTGAGGTAATGCACTTTGGGAGGGCTAATAAGGAAAAGAGTATACATATTAAGCGGTAGGCCACTTAATAGTGTAGAGGAACAAAGGGACCTTGGAGTGCTTGTCCAGAGCCAGGGGGATAAGGTGGTTAAGAAGGCATACGGAATGGTTGCCTTTATTGGCCGAGGCATAGCATACAAGAGCAGGGAGGATATGCTTAAATTGTATAATACTTTGGTTAGGCCACAGCTGGAATATTGCGTGCAGTTCTGGTCGCCGTATTATAGGAAGGACGTGATTGCACTGAAGAGGGTGCAAAGAGATTTACTAGGATGCTGCTTGGAATGGAGAATCTTAGCTATGAGGACAGATTGGATAGGCTGGGTTTGTTCTCATTGGAACAGAGGAGGTTGAGTGGAGACCTCATTGAAGTTTACAAAATTTTGAGGGGCCTGGATATAGTGGAAGTAAGGGTCTATTTCCCTTGGTGGAGGGGTCAATTACAAGGGGGCATAGTTTTAAGATGGTTGATGAAAGGTTTAGAGGGGATTTGAGGGGAAGCTTCTTCACGCAGAGGGTTGTAGGGGTCTGGAGCTCTCTGCCTGGAAAGGTGGAAGAGGCAGAAACCCTCACCACATTTTGTGCTTGGATGGGCACTTGAAGTGCTGCAACCTGCAGGGTTAGGGACCTAGAGCTGGTAAGTAGGATTAGACTGGATAACCTCTTGTTGGCTGGCGCAGATACGATGATAAGTACTGCAGGGAATCTAATACGGCCAGGTGATCTCCTGGACTAGTTTTAATCGTCTGGATGGTTTGGAGAGGAATTTTCCCTGATTTTTTTTTTCTCAATTGGCCTGGGTTTTTATCTCTCTTGCCTCTCCCAGGAGATCACATGGCTTCTGTTGAGGTGGCGTGTAGAATGTTTTGGTGCAAGGGGTGTCGCAGTTGTGTGGGGCAGACTAGTTGGGCTGGGTGCTCTTTACCTTTCCGCCATTGTTCATTGGTTTATATGTAACCTTCAGGGCTGCTGACCGAGGGCCATGTGGCTCTTTGTCAGCCGGCGCGGGCACAATGGGCCGAAATGGCCCCCTTTTGTGCTGTAGATTTCTATGTTTCTATAACAAAAGAAACCACATTTTAACTCCAAAATGATCCCCCAAGCACTTTGCAAAATATTTCATAAATTACTAGTCATTATGCAGTAGAGCCCTCTGGAGGCAAAACGGTGGCACTGTATTAGCAAAGATCCATTTCCTGTCTAAAATTAATTTAAAAATTACATCAAGAAGCATGAATAAGAAAGTAATTCAAGCTGCTTCTTCCACAGACCATGTACAATTCATTTTACCCAACTGTTTAATCTCCTGAAGAAGGATTCTGCCAGACCCTTTATTTTCACATACCCAGTGCCGAGCTTGTTAGGGGTGGGGTGGGGGGGGGTTTCGGCGGGGGAAGGTATGCTTTCTTATCCCAGTTCTTGCATGTCATGGTGACCAAAAGTGAACATAGCAGTCAAAGTGTGGTCTAGACAGGGTATTAAACCATTTTGGCATGACGTGTACTGTGCTGATCTAACGATATAATTTAGTATTCTGTTTGCTTTGTTTATTTTGCTGGTTCAAGATGATTTGATGTGTTAAGTGTCAAATCCGCTATTGCCCTCGGATCCATTTGCATTTCACCTTTAACTGTTGCCACACCACTCATAATATACTTGTGATGTCCATTTGTTCTACGATGTTGTACCTTGCATGTATCTGCGTTGAATTTCATCTGCTACTGAATTGCCCATCTGCAAATTTTAAGTAACTCCATTTGTAGGTTTGTGGCTTCTTCCTCTGACTCAACTGTGCACCTAGTTTTGTATCATCTACGAATTTGAGCAGTTTACATCAGATTAATTCATGTAGATTCGGCACAATTAGATCAGCGATCAGGATTCTCTGGAACACTGAATCAAGTACTTTCCTCCACTCTGACATCATTCTCCTGACAAGTATTTGCTTGATGTTTCTCTTCAGCTGATTAATTCCTTTCCAACCTGCTCATTTTTACCTTAAATTCCATTGCTTTCAGTTTCAGCAGCAGTTTTTTTTTGAAGTCTAAACAAACGTGTCGAGTAGTTTTCCGCTGTTTTTTCTTGTAAGGCTACCTTTATTGCCCAACCCTCGTTACTCTGAGATGATGATAGTGGGCCTTTATTGTACTGCTGGAGTTCTTGTAGTGATGTTGCTCCTACAACAGTGTTAGGATATTAACTCTTGATGATGGAGTAGAGCTTGCAAATCATGATCCTGCTCCTCTTGTCCTCCTCAATGTTGAGTCCTTGGGGTGGGGAGGTGTTGTCGAAGCAGCCTGATGAGTTACTGTAGTGCACCCTGTCTCTATTGCAGCCACAGTGCACCAGTACAGGAGGGAATGGATAGAGTCCTGTGGCAGGGGTGGCATTCAAGCTAACTGCTTGTCCTACACCTCTGGACTCAGTATCTGCCACCATTGTCATGCACGCTTTTCCCCTTCTAAAGCCATGTTGGTTGATGATTAACTCGATGATTTTCATGCATCCATTTTGCTCCGGATCACTTTAAACACCCTTAAGATCATTCCAGCATATGATCAGCTTTGTTGATAACAGCTTCACATTAAACATTTTGGTTTGAAATCTTTTATTTTTGCACTATTGAAAACTGACATCTGTTCATCTGGCATAGACCAGTTGGGTCAAATGGCCTGTTTCTGTGCTGCAGGCTCTCTAATCCTGTAGATATTTGTATCCTCTTCTATTGCGCACAACCTCCTTCTATTGTGCACAACCTATGTGAATCCACATGAAATGCATCTGCCATCAGACCATCCGCTGGATCCCGATTCCTTTGAGTGATTCGAAATCTCTTCACAAGTAGTCACCTGGGGACCAACTTGGTGCCATCTACAAATTTCATAACTTGACTCTTATCCCCTGTGAGTAATAGGGAGAACCAAATAGGCTGAATTCTACTTGTGGATCAGTGTTGATCGTTTGTACAATGCACAAACATTTTCCCCATGACAGATGTTGGCCGCCTGATCTATAATTCACAGTCCCATGTTTTTTTTTGAACATCAGGATCATTTTTGCTTTTGGTTTATGGACCCTCTAAAACCATCAACCCAGTGGCTCACCTGTTTCCTTGCTGTGTTCCTTGATGAATCTATGGTTTATCCCATTTTATCCAAATGTTCTTTTTGGCATTTAATTCTAAGAACCTAGCATCGTTATGCCATCCTGTCCCCATTGCTTATTTTCTTGTATATTTTCAAAATATATTTTTTGACCTTCAGGTTATTTTTAACCATTGTTTTCAATTATTGTGATCGTAGTTCTGCAATACTTTTCCTTCTAAGATACTTATTTTCCACGCACACCTTAAAATGTTAATGTGTTATTTTCTAGTTTTTTTTCCCTGCTTAATCTAGACTTGTCATAGCTGTCAAGTTAATTTAACTAAAGGCTTGCACAAACATCATTATTTTTAGCTTTTAATTTCACTTTGAACTGCTTGATGACTGTTACTCAAGTGTTGACGCACTTCCAGGTTACTAATTATTTCTGATGGGCTACTTACTACCAATAAAGCTAATCTAGCACCAGTACTGTTCTGCTTCACTTTTTTAAGGAAGTGGACGGTGATCATGTCAAATTATTCATCCATTCACCTCACCTGAAATGGTTTATAATTTTATTTTGCCCAATTTTCCTTGCTTAACCTTAATAAGGGATCATAGCAACTTAAAGTATGGAAGAAGGATAATACCCCTTCCCACAATGTGTAATCCTTTTAAAACAAGCCATAATGGGGTAGGACTCGGAAAAGTTATAGAGCCCAACACTTAAAAGGGAGTTGAATTAGTACAATGCTGAAATAACTCTCCCTAAGCTAATGGGTGTAGTTGCTTATTTATTGCAAGCTGTGGTATAGTCAAACTCCTGTAGCCCATGTTCTATTTAAGATATTCAACAAAGAATGTTTACATAAAACATTTTTATAATACTTGCTCTTTAAGAGGTGGAAATAGTTGGCTCTTGATGTTCATATCAATTTTATAAAATACCTTTCTTTGCTGTGTTTTAGGACAACTCTAATTTATATATGGTGATGGAGTACGTGCCAGGTGGTGAAATGTTTTCACATCTTAGAAGAATCGGAAGGTTCAGGTAAGGATTAGATAGTGTGACCCAATGGATAACATTTGTTATTTTTCATCTTGAACTTAAAAATAGGCCAAAAATATGATTTTTAAGTCATTAGACTATAATATATATTCTCTCGTTCTCCACATACCATGAGTGTTCCTTAGGCCACCTAACCTCACTGGAAAACTTTTCTCCAGGCACCGTTCCCTGTAAATTGAGGGCTAAATTATCCCGTCATTGTGACTAAGTAAATCCCACCTGCTACACTCCTTTTCCAGTCTGTATAGACAGTAGCCGTGGATACAGTTTTTTGTGCGTTTATGCACTGTTGGGGCAGCTGGTAGGATTGGGCTCTTGAGAACAATATTAGGGCTCCAATAGTATTGGGGTTTGGAAAGAGGGCATTCCTTTAGAGTATCATTTTCTCTCCTTGCTGTTGGGCCTCTCTCCCCAAGCCAGGAGCAGTTAAGTACTCTTTTTTACACATGTTTTGATTTTGGTACACTGAGCCCATAAAGGAAATTCTTCATAAATTAAGTTTAAATCTGTTTGACAGATGTTGACTGACTTGATATGCCTTTTCCCGCATTTTCTTTCTCCCCTTTCGAGCATCGATTCTTTGCTGGGGTATGCTTCCCCATGGTGGTCGTCATCCTATAGTATTTGACCCATGTGCCCATTCATTTGTGATTCCTGACTCTGGCTCAGCTACTCAATGGATAAACTCACTGAGCCATTTGGAGGCATATTTTCTGCTTTAATTATTTTGAAGGGTGATCGACGCAACATAAACTGCTTTTAACAGGAATCAATTTTTCTGGGTGGAACAAAAGGCCCTATCTCTTGCTAAAGTTCCACTTGTGCTCATCCTCAGTTTTGTATTTTGATTGTAGTGGGATGGAAGGGGAGAAGAAGGACTTGCATTTGTATGGTGCATTATCACATCTCAGAAGGGTCCCAAACATTTCACATACAATACATTATTTTGACATGCAGTTACTATTATTTATTTTGTGCATAGCAAGATCCCACAAGCTAATGAAATGAATGACCATTTACTCTGTGTATGTAATAGTGGTTGAAGGAAACATAATGGTCAAGCTACCAGTAGATCTCTTTAATCATCGTCAACATAAACATAGTCAGGCAGACAGGCTCTATTTCATGGCACTTCTGACAATGCAGCACTCCCAAGTACTGTACTAAAGTGCCAGCCTGGGCTATGTGCCCAAGTCTTGGAGTGGGACTTGAACCCATGCACTTCTGATTCATGTACAGCCAACTGAACCAAGCTGACACTTTTTTTTAAAAGGAAGGCTAGTAACTTATTTTGCAATCTTCTACTGAAGTAAAGAATTCGTGCTGAAATAAGAACGTAAGAATTAGGAACAGGAGTAGGCCATCTAGCCCCTCGAGCCTGCTCCGCCACTCAACAAGATCATGGCTGATCTGGCCGTGAACTCAGCTCCACTTACCCGCCCGCTCCCTGTAACCCTTAATTCCCTTATTGGTTAAAAATCTATCTATCTGTGACTTGAATACATTCAATGAGCTAGCCTCAACTGCTTCCTTGGGCAGAGAATTCCACAGATTCACAACCCTCTGGGAGAAGAAATTCCTTCTCAACTCAGTTTTAAATTGGCTTCCCCGTATTTTGAGGCTGTGCCCCCTAGTTCTAGTCTCCCCGACCAGTGGAAACAACCTCTCCGCCTCTATCTTGTCTATCCCTTTCATTATTTTAAATGTTTCTATAAGATCACCCCTCATCCTTCTGAACTCCAACGAGTAAAGACCCAGTCTACTCAATCTATCATCATAAGGTAACCCCCTCATCTCCGGAATCAGCCTCGTGTATCGTCTCTGTATCCCCTCCAAAGCCAGTATATCCTTAAGTAAGGTGACCAAAACTGCACGCAGTACTCCAGGTGCGGCCTTGCCAATACCCTATACAGTTGCAGCAGGACCTCCCTGCTTTTGTACTCCATCCCTCTCGCAATGAAGGCCAACATTCCATTCGCCTTCCTGATTACCTGCTGCACCTGCAAACTAACTTTTTGGGATTCATGCACAAGGACCCCCAGGTCCCTCTGCACCTCAGCATGTTGTAATTTCTCCCCATTCAAATAATATTCCCTTTTACTGTTTTTTTTTCCCAAATTGGATGACCTCACACTTTCTGACATTGTATTCCATCTGCCAAACCTTAGCCCATTCGCTTAACCTGTCTAAATCTCTTTGCAGCATCTAAATCTCCTTGTAGCTGATGCCAACCCCCAGTTCCTTGCCCAATTACCGCATTCACTTTCCAAGCTTGAACAATGGTTATTTGATTACAGCTGATAATTTACCGAGATTTCACGTAACTTCTCCATACGTGAGGTCTCCACCATGGATGACTGGATAATAATCAGCATTAGGAAGTCTGGCTGATTTTACTCTTCCCTAGTTTGGAAAAGCTAAATCGGCCAGTTGTCGTTCCTCCCCCCCGACTGCCATCCCAATTAAACACCTAACCTGACATTCGGTCAGAGATGATACTGTTCCATATGGCTCGAAGCTGTGCGTTATAGTGCGTTTTGCTATTGAACCATGTCGGTTACATTTTTATTACACCACAAAGTAGTGAGGTTTGGGATGCTTTTACAATTGTCGCACATACAATTCTAGGTTTTGACATGAAGCTTCGTGTTTGAGAGCAGATATTTCCACTATTCCACTTGCAGGAGGGTTGGTAACCAGAGGCCACGGATTTAAACTAATTGGCTGAAGAACGAGAGGGGAGATGAGGAAAATTTTCAACGCAGCAAGTTATGATCTGGAACGCACTGCCTGAAAGGGTGGTGGAAGCAGATTCAATAATAACTTTCAAAAGGGAATTCGATATATACTTGAAAAAGAAAAGTTAGCAAGGATATGGGGAAAGAGCAGGGGCATGTGACTAATTAAATAGCTCTTTCAAAGAGCCGTCAGAAGGACAATGGGCTGAATAGTCTCCTGTGCTGTATGATTCTGGCTTTCCTTGTCAGTCCTGGATATCTAAGAAAACTATAGTATCTCCACTGTATTTGTAATTGGTTTTGCTTGATCTAGCTGAGATCAAGACCGCCTTAATGCTGCACGACGAGGTGAATTTATGTTATGATCCGAGAGCTTTTAAACAACTAAATGTAGGCATTTTCCAAAAATGCAGTAAATAACTGCAAATGCTTTGATCTTCATGTAAATAATCATGTAAATAAAGAGCGTTGGCAAACCAGTCTCACCCACCCCTTCCCTCAACGACTATCTGTCCAACCTGTGACAGAGTCTGTGGCTCTCGTATTGGACTGTTCAGCCACCAAAGAACTCACTTCAGGAGTGGAAGCAAGTCTTCCTCGATTCCGAGGGGCTGCCTATGATGACAAATAATTAGTAAATGTGTGTATGGCACTTTTTGGCATTGACCTAATTGATTTATTAGATTTTTCTGTTAAATTAATCACTGAATATTATAATTGTTTTTCCTTTTGTAGTGAACCTCATGCACGGTTTTATGCAGCTCAGATAGTCCTGACCTTTGAGTACCTCCATTCGCTAGACCTCATCTACAGAGACCTGAAGCCTGAAAACCTTTTAATTGACCAACAAGGGTATATCCAGGTATGGTGCTTGTAGTAAGAATTAGTTTCTGAAATTTTTGTAATTTCTGTGAAGCTCAAATTGGCAAACTTTCATAGTTATCGCTGATCATCTGCGCATTAACAAATTTTAAAGACAAGGAAAGAACTTTTACATTGAGATTTTCTGTACTTCCAACTTATCAGTTTTCTTTTTCTAAAGCTAATTTAATGTATTTTATTGCAGTGCGAGCTCAGCCAGCCACAGGCCACTATAGCAGCCTCGGTACTTCCCTCCCCCAACCTCCTCGAGGGAAGAGTTTTTAGTGAGCCTGTCTCTGCACAGTTTATTATTGGGAGTGTGTGAAAGCTCTGTTACAGTATCTGCTGACTCTAAAATAAAATGGCAACCCTGACTTGAGAGATGATTTAAAACAATGTTTTTATAAAAACAATTTTTTATAAAATTTATAACGGCAGAGTTGGCCTTGGTCAGTTGATACATACAAACTTTTTTAAATAAATAAGTATAGTGTTTACATACAGATTTCAATTCTAAATGTAATATAAAAAACTTCAAAGTTAAACATTAACGTACAAGGGTGATCGAAAGTTTTGCCAACAAGTGTGTACAGACACACAAGATTTTTGTATGTATATTTATGTCTATATTGATGCATTTTTAATTCTACAAATTTATGGCAAGGTAACGCCTTTTCATGACTTGGAAATAAATTTATCCAGTTAAGTTGGAAAATTGCTTTAACAGAACCAAAGTAAAGTTAGAATTTTATCACACAGATAAATCTACAAACAGAAACTAGAAAAACACAGACCGTGTGCGTCTTGTGATGCTGAATAAGCACTGCACTATATTACGATATTTAGTTACCAGTTTTTTGGGGGTTTCACAATGCTGATTTATTTATATCATGGGTATAAACTCGGACAGTGGCTTTTGTCCCTGAGACAATGACTAAATGCACCAAATATTTAAGCCGTAAAGTAAAACTGAAGTTCCACCTGATGGCCTTTTGTGCTGTGCCGCGCCGAGCCAAATTAAGCCCACAAATCTCGACTTCAATCAGATTTTATGATTTCTCTTCCTAGGAACGAGAGTTGTGCACCATCTTATTTCTCTTCCTGTCCTTAATGCCCCACACCCGCACCCCTCCTTTTCTGAATGACTGGCTGATGCTGGGATACCTTTATGGGATTTTTACCAGTGTTTTGAGGATCCCATTCCACTTCATTTCCACTCTTCTGTGAAATGTATGCGTACAGTAGCCTAGTGGTTGTGGTACTGGACTAGCAATCCACATGTTGAGTTCAAATCCCACCATGGCAAGCTGGAAAATTGAACTTATTAAAAATCTGATGATTAGCGGGCTGCAGCAGATAAAATAACCATAAAAGCTGCCGGATTGTCGTTTTTAAAAACCCAACTCGTTCACGAATGTTCTCAGGAAAGGAAACATGCTGCCCCTACCTGGTCTGGACGATTATGTGACTCTTAACGCCCTCAGGATAACTAAGAATGGGCTTGCCAGCGGCATCCACAAAAAAGAAAGCTTTGTCGATAATATGCAAATGACCTGCTATTCCCCAATATTTTGTGTGATTGTTGCTGTTTTTATGTTGCTTACACCTTTTGTTTAAAAAAAAAAACTAGGTTGAAAAGAGAGAAGCAGCTTGTTTCAGAACAGAAGTTAAACAATTTAATGTTAATTTGTAGGTCACAGATTTTGGTTTCGCAAAAAGGGTAAAGGGCAGAACTTGGACACTTTGTGGAACTCCAGAATACTTGGCTCCAGAGATTATTCTCAGCAAGGTAAGCACGAGACAGGAATGGACCTCCGAGTAAACAAGAAACCTGCCTTTCAGTATTGCCATTCACATTGGATTATAACGTTGTAACTTGCGTACATAACAGCCACTGAATTTCAAAAGTAATTGCTTGTGAAACACTTGGAGTAATTTCTGAGATGTGATAAGGCTCTACATAAATTCAAATATTTCTTTTATAAGCTTCCATTCAGCTGGGTGTATTTTCCTGCTCGGGAATTTTTCATCACTTAAACAGGAAACTTTGCCACCGTGTAATCTGTGGTTGTTTTTCAAAGTCAAACACGAATAGAAAAGTTCCAACTTTTATCTTTTTGAGGAAATGAAATTGGTGCTATCGACTGCATTCTTTTTATAGAATGCTTGAATGTATATGTGTGTTCATTTTGTAGGGCTACAACAAAGCAGTGGATTGGTGGGCGCTGGGAGTTCTAATCTATGAAATGGCAGCTGGATACCCTCCATTCTTTGCAGACCAGCCTATACAGATCTATGAAAAGATTGTCTCTGGAAAGGTGAAGTGTGATCATAACAATTTTGTTCAAGAATGCATATTTTGTTCATGATTGTTACAATTCTCCCATTCTGTGCTTTGTTGGGTTGAAAGGGATTTGTCTATGGGTGTTCATGTATCACCTCATTCTTTAGTGTCCCTACCTGCTGCACCAGTTGTTAAACTTCAGAGGTCTTCTCTTCCCTCCAGTGGTTGACTGAGTATATTGCAGCGGATGCAACAATTGGCTGTAATGAGGAAAAATCTTCCCACTTCTTATGGATGTTCAATGATTCTTGCAGGAAGGTGTTGAGGTGAAGTAAGCTTCTTGCTCTTCCCACAGCTGCCAGTGATTGTTTGTCAACACTCAACAACAACTTGTATTTATATAGCACCTTTAAAGTAGAAAAACGTCCCACGGTGCTTCACAATTTGACACTGAGACACATAAGGGAATATTGGGGCAGATGACCATAAGCTTGGTCAAAGAGGTATGTTTGAAGGAGTGCCTTAAAGAAGGAAAGTGAGGCGGAGAAGTTTAGGAAGGGAATTCCAGACCTCAGGGCCTTGGCAGCTGAAGGCATGACTACCAGTGGAGGAGCGATTTAAAATCGGGCATGCTCAAGGCCAGAATTGAAGGAGTGCAGATATCTCTGCTGGTTGTAGGGCTGGAGGAAATTGCAGAGATAGAGAGGGGGGGGCGAGGTCATGGAGTAATTTGAAAACCAGAATGAGAAATTTAAAATCGAGGTGTTGCTTAACCGGGAGCCAATGTCGGTCAGAGAGCATGGGGTGATGGCTGAATGGGACTTGGTGCGAGATAGGACACGGGCAGCAGAGTTTTGGATAACCTCAAGTTTATGGAGGGTAGAATGTGGGAGGCCAGTCAGGAGTGCATTGGAATAGTCAAGTCTAGAGGCAACAAAGACACGGATGAGGGTTTCAGCAGCAGAGTTGAGACAGCGGCAGAGTTGGGCGATGTTACGGAGGTGGAAATAAGCGCGTATCTGTGGATGGAAGCTCATCTTGGAGTCAGATGTGTCACCAAGGTTGCGATTAGTCTGGTTCAGCCTCAGACAGCTGTGGAGAAAGGGATGGTTTCGGTGGCAAGGGAGGCGAGTTTCTGGTAGGGACCGAAAACAATGGCTTCAGTCTTAATATTTTTGGAGGAAATTTCTGCTCATCCGGTACTGGATGCTGGACAAGCAAGTCTAACAACTTGGAGACAGTGGAGGGGGTCGGGAGAAGTGGTGGAGAGGTAGAGCTGGGTGTCATCAGCGTACATGTGGAAACTGATGCTGTACTTTCAGATGATGTCACCGAAGGGCAGCATGTAGATGAGAAATGGGAAGGGGGCTAAGGATAGATTCTTGGGGACTCCAGAGGTAACTGCAGCAGCGAAGACTCACTGTCCAGCCTTGCACATTTAAAAAAAAAAGTTTACTTGGCTACTGGGAGAGGAAGTTGTGCCCCTCCATCCCAAAATTTGCCAACTGTTGCACCCACTGTCCCATACCCACAGAGGTTAGTTAATTCACCTTGGACCAGAGGTTGAACTGGGGTTCTTTCAGAAATTGACATGGATGGAACAAAGATGATTGTGTTCACAAAATTGTAAGAAGTGACTTAACCGCTTCAATAACTTAAGAGTTTCACTAAACTTGGAAAATTATTTTCTCCTGTTAACATTAATCCCTTTTATAAATTGGTTTCCCAAGAATCACTGTTTTGAGACTGTGTATAACAAGCTCATTACTTCTAAAAAGAACTTGCTCAGTGCAATTTCCATTCTGGAGTCCTGATGACCTACCATTGGTTATAGTTTTTCTCTTTTGAAAGATGTTTTGGCTTTCACCGAAGAGGAAAAAAACGCAGTCCCTGGGCACACTGGGTTTCTCTTTGAGCCGATGCAGCTGTGAGGTGTTTTTGGATGCAATTATACTCCTTTTGCATCATTCTAAAGTAGTTTCCACCTCTCACTAATGCAAAAGTGAAGGTATAACTCTGGAGTTGGGCCCTACCCAGACTGTAGTGGGGTGATAGAAGTGCTCCCAGCCCCCAAGGTTTCAAACCATGTGGAATACAATTCCAACGCGATGTCAAAGCAATTTTATAAAGTGCTGAGGTCTATTGAATGCCAGCTTGGTGTTACCTCTGGCTTAGAAGTTAGTGTGATCAAACCCCACTGCACAACATCATTGCACTACCGAAAGAGTGTGATGCATTGTCCCAGGAGCTGTCTTTCAGATGGAATATGAAACTGGGCCCCTGCATCTGCCTGTTCAAGTGGACATAAAATATCCCATGGCACTATTTAAAGAGGAGTAGGAGAATTTTTCTGGTGTCTTGAAGAAATACCATCTAAATGGATCAATAGGTCATTTGCTGTTTGTTAATTGCTGCTATATTTGCCCATAGAAACAGCAACTGCACATTAATTCATCTGAAGTGCTTTGAGACATCCAGAAATCTTGGAATCTCGATCACAGCTAGACAGTTTAACCAAAGTACTGCACATTGATAGTATGGTTACTGATCTGAGACGAGTGCTACAGTGTAACGACACCCTCTGTTCATGTTTCACTACACTTGCTGTTACTGGGAGTCTCTACTGCCACCTATGGGTGGAGAGCAAAAGGCACACCTAGAACAAAGCCTTGTATACTGGAGGCAAGGCAAGGTTACTTGACAACCCAGGATGCAAATTTCTAAAGTACACTGTCCCAGCTGGATTTTTCCAATGTGAGATGGCAGCTTTTCCTCTGTGTGGAAGTTGAACATCTCTGAATCATTGAAAAAAACAATGTAGTTGGTAACCTAAAATTCTAAAGTGTTGGTGAGATCTGCTATTTAAATGTGTTTAGGCCCCTAAGCTCAAAAGACTGACATGCTTCCTTATTTCAGGTACGGTTCCCTTCTCACTTCAGTTCAGACCTCAAAGACCTGCTGCGGAATTTGCTTCAGGTAGATCTGACCAAACGATACGGGAATCTCAAAAATGGTGTGAATGACATTAAGAACCATAAGTGGTTTGCCACTACAGATTGGATTGCCATTTACCAGAGGAAGGTACGTGCTTTGTTCCAATCTTTAAATGAGTAATGTTTTGAAATTATTTACAAGATTGGAAAATCTAGCAGAAGATACTTGGATAATAATGAGAATTTTACCTTAATTCTCATGCTGTATCCTGCCTCATTAAAGATAGTTTACAAGTAAGCGGCCTTGCCTTTTCCAGTGACCTATTGAGTAGTCCCATGTATTTCTGTTTTAAGCTTCTCTTGTCTTCACACTGGGACCTTGCCTCCATATGGTCCTCGTGCCAACCCCTGGGGAACACCACAGTATACCTTCCTCCAGTCCGAAAAACAACTTTTCACCGCTACTCTCTGTTTCCTGTCACTTAGCCAATTTCGTATCAATTCTGCCACTGTCCCTTTTATTCCATGGGCTTCAACTTTGCTGGCAAACCTATTATGTGGCACTTTATCAAATACCTTTTACAAGTCAATGTACACCACGTCAACCCTGTCTGTTACCTCATTCATAAACTCGATCAAGTTAGTTAAACACAGTTTGCCTTTATCAAATCTGTGCTGGCTTTACTTAATTAATCCATACTTGTCCAAGTGACTGTTAATTTTGTCCCTTATTATCGTTATCTAAAGCTTCCCCACTACCGAGGTTAAACTGACTAGGTTTATCCTTGCACCCTTTTTTGAACAAAGTCCTCTGGCACCTAAAAATTATTTCATGTTGGCAAGTTCTAACTCTTAGATTTACAGGAAAGCTTTTACTGTTGCTGAAAGTTGCAATTGTTTCCTGCCCTTTGACCCATGTCTGTGCATCAAACAAATTCTTAAAGTTCCAAGAAGTGCTTTTGTGTCAAAGCTGGGTATTGTAAAATTCAGATGACTGCCAAAGTGATGTTTGGTGTACTGCAGACCACCAAAAGCTCAGGCAGCAGACTTTTATTCCCAGCGCCACTCCATTGCGATATGGTCACCATCAATGTTACATCTTGCATTAGTCATCATCTATTTCAAAGTACAAGCAGATTGCAAATGGCTTGAAGGCATTCTAGTCTAAATCTGGAGTGTAGATTTCTACACTGAATGGCTAAATGTGGCGGGGATAGAAACTGGCAGACAGCCCAAACCCATTTCACTTGGGACTCCTGGCAGTCAAGAAACCAATCCCAAGAATCGGGGGGGAATCATGAGCTCATCGCAGAAAAGGTCAGGCATTTCATCATTGATTACTTGATCTGATTCCACAAGGAACTCTCAACTCAATTTCACCAACTTCTAGCTGCTTTAGTGTTATTTTAATTTGGAGTCCAGAAACCAGCACCCAGCGTTTATCCCCTTCATTCAGTGTCCTGACCTCCATTGACGAGACTTGTGGATCCAGTTTTACCTAGGTCTGCAAGTCTGTTGTGTGGGCCATGGAAAACAGATTTAACAGTATATGCTGGGAGCCAGCTCCTGCCTACTGGGATCTCCAAATCTGAGTTTTGAAAAACATTGTAAAAGTTGCTTCTGGTTCGTTTGCTTGTTCCCTGAACTGCAGCAAAGGCCAGGAAGTGCGTGACCTTTTGTACAACACACTTGATTCCCTCTCTTTCCGATCACTAGGATTTGTCTCCCTTGACTGTTATTGGGATTCTTAAGTGGAATGGGTTTGGACTCTTGGGTAGACACCAAGTCGCTGGAGAAGTACCACCAACGATGTCTCCAAGATCCTACAGATCCTCTGGGAGGACAGATGCGCCAACATCTCCAGCATCGAAGCACTGACCACACTTGATCATCTCCGCTGGGCAGGCCACATAGTTTGCATGCCAGGCACGAGACTCTCAAAGCAAGCGCTCTACTCTGAACTCCATCACGGCAAATGAGCCAAAGCCTCCCTCATAAAGTGCAACATCCCCACTGACACCTGGGAGGCCCTAAGTGGAGGAAGCGCATCCGGGAGGGCGCTGAGCACCTCGAGTCTCGTCGCCGAGAGCATGCAGAAATCAAGCGCCGGCAGCAGAAAGAGCGTGCGGCAAACCAGTCCCACCCACCCCTTCCCTCAACGGCTGTCTGTCCCACCTGTGACACAGACTGTGGTTCTTGTATTGGACTGCACAGCCACCTAAGAACTCATTTAAGAGTGGAAGGAAGTCTTCCTCGATTCCAATGGACTACCTATGATGGGTTTGGACTCTCTCAGTCCACAGAATGCAGCTGTCCATAATTTGAGAGAATTCAGGGAATCGGTCTGAGCCACAATTATGTAGCTGGTACAGGAAATGCAAATGTTACTTCACGTAAATGGACTGTTCTGATGTGTGCTGTTGAGGCATGTTGTTTGGAGCAGAATGGAAGGAACTTCAACTGCATATAATCCAAGTTATAACCTGAGAATTTAGGCACTGTATATAAAACTGGTGTTAACTAAAGTTCTCCTTTTGGTGATCTTTTCATTCCTGATTTTAAACAATGCAGTTGGTGAGTGTTTTAGTATTTGCTTTTCAGCTCGACAGTTGTTTGAAGGACATTTGCTTGGTGATTGCAGTGGGTTCACATCTTAAAGGGGTACGGTAGCATAGCGGTTATGTTCCTCGACTAGTAATCCAGAGACCTGGACTAATATTCTGGTGCAAATCCCATCACAACAGCTGGGGAATTTAAATTAATTAAAATAAATTTAGAGTAAAATATCTAGTATGGTGGTGACCATGAAACTACCAGATTGTCGTTAAAAACCCATCTGGTTCACTAAAGTTCTTTTGGGGAAGGAAATCTGCCGACTGGCTTATGTGACTCCAGACCTACAGAAATGTGGTTGACTCTTAACTGCCCTCTGAAATGGCCTAGCAAGTTCAAGAAGGCAGCTCACCACCACCTTCTCGTGGGCAATTAGGGAGAGGCATTAAATGTCAGTGATGCCCGTGAATGAATAACAAAAAACACGTGCCACAATGGAACTGATGTCCTGCAAAGATCATTTTCAGTGACTTTTGTCTGTCTGTTCCTCTTACACTTTGATATTGTTTTCAGGTGGAAGCTCCATTCATACCAAAGTGCAGAGGCCCAGGCGACACCAGCAATTTCGATGATTATGAAGAGGAGGACATCCGTGTCTCTTTAACCGAAAAATGTGCTAAAGAATTTGCTGATTTTTAGAGAGAAAGAGACCGTCAGGGCTTGTATTGGGATCTTTGTACTCTGCTAACAGATGGGGTGGAGCTGAAACCATCTTATTCGTCGAAACAATTACTTAGTTTCCTCATTCCACAAGGCTGAGATCCTTCTTGCCATAATTCATGTGTGCAGTTAGCACAGCCCTCATACACAGGCACATTTACGCAAAGCACTACCTGTGCTACGACACAAAAACAAGACCACTTTCTTATTGTTTCCTTCCTTCCTTCCTTCTTTCCTTCCTTTATGGTTCTACAGCAGTTGCCTTTGTGTCATGTAGTTTGTTTTACCCCTTTAAAAAAATGGCAATTTGCAGAGAGTGAAACATTTTGTTTTAAGTGTAAAGATAGAGCAAGTGTTTCAGGATTTTTTTGCACTTGGTGTGACTTAGCCCAAAGTGAAAGCTGAACGTTGCTTCTCGTGTTTGCCAGCCACAATTTCTGTCTGTCGTGTCTGAGAGGTCACAGTTGTAGAAACGTTACCTTGTAGAAATTCAGAATCGGACTCTTAGAACCTAGACAGCATTTTTGGCATCCTTTTTTTTTTTGGAAGTAGTACTTGTTTTCTGTGTATTTATATATAGACTGAACAAAAGCAAGTTCTCCTAGACATGACCAAAATGAAGTAGAATTGGTTGGAGCAAGGTATGCAGAGCCTTTGCCTTGAATACTCCTGTACTATCAAATTCAGCTGCCCGTCCCAGTATTTTGTATTCATCTGGGCAGGATCCAGGCCTAGCATAACCGGGTGCTGCAGTCTGCTAAACACCATCAGAGTGAAGCTGCCAGCCGGTAATCTTCAGACTAGCTTTGTCTCCCTATCATTTGTAGCTGTATTGCACCAGCATGTCAAAGCATAGTCAGTTTGTGGGGTTACTCTCCTGCACAATTCAAACTCCATTGTGTGTTCATTAGCAGATGATGGGGGAGGGGGTGGGGTGGGGTGGGGGGGGGGTGATGTTGGGTCCTGTTACAAGTGGTATACTTCAAAAGGAGAAAAAAAACAAAGCACCGTCAGATACTGTCAGGGAATGGAGACGTGGAATAGTTTTAATCGTGCCGATTTGACATCGGAAATCCTAAAAGGCGTGGTAAATGGTTTTACACACGGATTCAGTCGCTAGCTGTATACGTAGTGAGAAGGTGCACTATTTGCACGTGCAGTGGGGCTGCAGTCCTCAATTTTTGTTTAAGATGCTGCAAAAATAAAGGTGGTCACTGCCAGGATTGTGTTTGATTCTGAGGCACAGTGTTGTGATGCTAAAATTATGTTTGGGCAAATGCTAAAAGATTAATCACTCCATAACTCGCTTTTCAGACTCTTAATTTTTAGTGCTTTGGTTCATGCATTGCGAAATACTTAACACAGGTAACAACTGCCATGTTTCCACTATCTTTACCTTTTTTTTATATATATATATAAGTTTGTCTCCCTGGGAACAGAACGTAGAGTTTGCAGGTATTAGGCTCAGCTACTAGGTAGATGCATTGTCATATAATGACATAATCTGTTGCTACGGAAAAGGCTAGCGCTTTCACGTGCTAGCTGAAGCACTTTTCCTCATGTATCTCAGTGTTGTTAAATCATGGGTTATCGATTCAGTGGATCTGTACACGCTAACATTTTTTAACCAACTCATTTTAATCAAATTAGTTTTATTTGTACACTTATGGCACACAGTTTTGATCTCTCTTTCTCTCGCATATATATATATCTATATATATTTATATATTTATGTATGTATATGAAACAAACCTCTCTCGAACGGTTTAAATTGAAGTGGTTTCTTATGTACAGAAGCAGGCTGAATTCAGATTGGTTCAAATATATACAGGAAAGAAAAGCAATGAGTTTTAATAAATCACCTTGATTTGGCATAGAACCAGTGTATTTGCTTGTGTTAGCACTAAAGAAACATCGACACAATGTCCTCTTAACCTGAAGGGCACTCATGGAAGTAAGGCCTTTGTAGACATTTGCATTACCAGTATGAGCTGTAATATCAAACATTCTGTTTGTCGTCTTGGCTGTCAAAACATTTGCACAACAATGTCCATTATGAGGCTGACACTGACAGCAGTTTTTTCATCCACCCGTATTTACCTGTATGTGCAAGGGAAGTATAAGATACTTTGCTGTAGCAGATTTTATGTAACTAAAGAAATGTAAGGTCACATTAATAAATTTAAAAGTTCCTTTGTATGAAAAAGTTAAAATCTTTTGTATTTCATTTAGATTGAGGACATGCTGTTGTATGCTAGCTGTATGCGATAAATTCTACAGTAACTTTGTTGTCGTTTATGGACTTAAAGGTTTTAATAAACGCTGAAGATCACATTTCTGACTGGCTTATATGTTATTAAAGCTTTGACAATCTGATGCTGTATTTAAAGCGTTACACCCGTTGTAGGCCTCTGTTCTTAGGAAGAATTCTAAAATCGTATTGCCCAGAATGTTTTTTTGTTCATGTTTTCTTTGAAGGGAGCATGGTGTAAGTTTTTGTGTAATGCATCAGTTTTGACCAGTACTCTGTGGATGTACAGTGGACACCTGTTTACATCAGCTCCAGTTTACTATTTATATAAAAAAATTAAGAGATCACTGTGTCGCTCTATTTATGGATAATCCAAGAAAAATGAGACTCGGCTTGATATTGTGAGGGGGCCCTACCAGACTCCTACATGGTGCAAGTTTTTCTGACTGGTTTTCCTTCAGTTCTTTAACCAATTTCTCACAACTTTTGTGCACCTTCCATAGATGTGAAAGAGTTCTGCATAGTGGATTTTCTTTTCTTCACAATTCTTCCACCTCCTTACCCCTCCGGAGATGTTGAGTCCTTCCTTCCTGGCGTATGATCCCGTGTATGTTGGCTGCCTCTGTAATTATTCCTGCGAGACCCTTGATGGTGATTGTAAAGATTGTTAAACTGAACCTTGACTGAGAGTCTGGACAGAGTAGATGTTCCCATTGGCGGAAGGGTTGAGAACCGGAGGGCACTGATTGAAGGTGATTGGCTGAAGAACCAAAGGCGACATAAGAAAAAACCTTTTATATGCAGCGAGTGGTTAGGATCTGGAATGCACGGCCTGAGAGGGTGGTGGAGGCAGGCTCAATCACAGCTTTCAAAGGGGAGTTGGATAAGTACCTGAAGGAAACCAATTTGCAGGCCTATGGGGAAAGGGCGGTGAAGTGGGACTAGCTGAGGTGCTTTGCAGAGAGCTGGCATGGGCTGAATGGCCGCCTTGCCTGCTGTAACCATTCTATGACTAACTTTTTCCCACATTCTCTCCAACAGGAGACACCAAGGCTTATTGTAGTGTCGCCATTCTAGTTGAGATCAGCTAATTGAGTACAGACTGGAAATTGAACCAAAGAACTTGCTGATCTACTCACTAGATAAACTTACTGTAGCTTTAGCCCCTTTCAGATTTGGTTTATTTTACGGCTGCCTGAAACCTGGGTGGGAAAAAGAGAGAGGGTGTATATTTGAAGTATAATTTAAGTCCCTCTACCCACAGACCTCTGCCAGTGCGGCTCTACAACCAGGCAGTAACAGCTACGCTGGAAAGAACGAGCTATTTTTTTTTGCCCTATTTATCCCCCTCCACTTCAGTGATCCAGCTGGTATTAAGAACTCAGTCTGGGGAGTGACTGCAAATCCAGTGTAATGGCACATCATTAAATCACCACGGTGGGGTTGAACTTCGGATACTAGGAAATGAAGTTTCTGATGGAAACATAGCTCTTAAGGTTCCGACATTCAGAATTTAAGGCAGGTGGTGTAAAGGTATTGAGAAACAACCTTTATTCAAAATTATATACAGTGATTAGATACAGACTAGTTTGTATCATAACTCAAAAGTAGCAATTATGAAAACTTAAAATTTTTAAAGCCTAATGTTTAAATCTTGAGTCTCTCGCACGCCCATAAATTTGGCAGGTCAAATAAGACCAAAGAGAATAAGCTTGACACTAACTTCCTTTAGCAAAGGAAAGCTACCGGACTTATCCAGTCAGGCCTATAGGTGACTCTTGTCCCACACCAACGTGGTTGACTCTTAGCCGATCTCTGAAATGGCTTAGCATGGCCCTCCGTTGCATCAGACCGCTAGAAAAGGCAACTAGACATCCCGTGAATAAATAAAATAAAAACTTGGGTCTGTCTTGTGATGGTTAATTCTTGTGATGTTTCAGCCATGCAAGGATTTTTGAATCAATTTAATATGTCCTGCTGCTGGTGAAGTTTGCTCCTCTTGAAGTTGGTTTCCATGGTCATTTTCAAAAATGTGACCATTTTTATCACCAAAGTTTTCACCTTTGTTGAACAGTACTGTTGCTGTGCTGTTTCTGGCAAAAATGAATAATTTAGCCATTTGGATTGCAAATCACATGAGGTATTACAAGTTTTCAATTCAATTTTGGAGTATTTTTCCTTTGTTTTTATCTGTGCTCCAACTCTTTCTGGTAAGTTTCTAGTACTGTATCACCATCTTGCAAATCTATGAAGCACTATTGCATTTCCTCAAGTGTAACTTTTTGTTCAATGATCTGCTCTGGAGGGGCTTGTATGCCATCTATTCCATAAGCGGGATGTGCTGGGGTAATTTCAAGCATTTAATTCTGCAGTGCTGTTGTATAGTGTTTTCATAGAATAAGGTGGAGTGCAATGACCTTTTTTAAATGAAAGGATAACTGTTATTTGTTTTGGGTTGTAGCAAATAATCGTGGAGACCGATAATGGACACATCCTGCAATACAGGTAATTACTTTGCTTTCACTCATAAAACAGTGCTTCTCAACCTTTTATACACCACAACTAAAAGTGAGCCAGAGTAGGTTAATGCCAGAACCTGGCTTTAATGTTAGACGTCTAACATTTAATGTAGCAATAACTCAAACCATGTACAACAGGAACAAGTACTGCCTTGGGAATCTAGAGGGGTCCCATGGCAGCAATTTGACCTCTTCGTAGAGAGATCTCGCTCATCTGCAAATGACCTACAACTTAAGGTCAATTGCGCTATTTTTTTTTTCTCCCTAGTGTCATGATTAATGAAGATACAAATAGGAAATCCCAAGTCATGACACTGATTGCTGTCTGTGCAAGCTTGGGGATATTTATGAACCGTGATGTACTGTCCTTTCAGTCAAAGGCCAACCTATTGTCCTATGGCAGTGGTAAATGTAACCATTTTATGAATGGCAATGAATCCTTAATTCAGTTGTCTAATGCAACAATTTACCAAATATGTTCCAACAATGTGGTAAGTGGTTGCCAAGCCTTTTATCAATGGTCAGCAATCTCTGGCTGGCCTACCAGCGTGAGTATGCATAGTCTGTTGCATAGGAACAAGAATGGGTCATTCAGCCCCCTCAAACCTGTTCCGCCATTCAATTAATCATGGCTGATCTGTACCTCAACTTCATTCAAGTTTCCTCGAATGGCCTAAGTTAACCTTTTTGGAAGAACGCTTCATTCTGTACGTATGTGGGTACCTGTTGAAGCTGCCTTTAAATCGTTAAGATATGAAAATACATCAACAGCGACAACAACTGTTATTTATTTAACACCTTTAACGTAGTAAAACTTCCCAAGACGCTTCACAGGAATATTGTAAGATTGAAAATTTGACACCGAGCCACATAAGGAGAAATTAGCGGCGATAACCAAAAGCTTGGTCAAAGAGATAGGTTTTAAGGAACGTCTTAAAGGAGGAAAGAAAGGCTGAGTGGTTTAAGGAGGGAATTCCAAAGCTTGGGGCCTCCTCGTAGGCAGTCCCTCGAAACGAGTTTGACTTGCTTCCACGCCAAAAAAAGGGATGAGTTCACAGGTGTTTCGAAAGAAGAACCCGAACTGCATCCTCAAGGGTGGAAGGTGCCTGTGCGTGGATTTTTTTTAACCCGTGGAGGCCGTTGCACACCAGCCGCCACACGGGCTCGACAGAGCTAGGTGTTGGTCCAATGGCAAGGATTACCCAAGACAACTGGAAAACTGCTCTGTTGTACGGACCCAGTGCGCGTCCACGTCGCAGTGTGGGCTGGCCCGTGCTGCCCCTGGCCCTGATCACATCTCCACAATCTCTCGCCGCTCCTTCGCCCCGACCTCGCCGCTCCTGCTGTACCCGCCCACGCTCCAATCACCGACCTGGACCTTGATGACGTCCCTCTTCGCTGCCGGCGCCCTCTTGCACCAGCTCGTGCTGTACCTTGCAGTGGCCTGCCTCCACGCTGCCCATGGCCCCGACCTGCCGCTGATGGTCTCTCGCAGGTCGGGGCTGCCACGCTGCTCCCGGGCCGCCGCTCGCCGCTCCTTGTATGGCCCGACCTGCGAGAGAAAAAGTATATAGAGGCACTAGAGAGGGTGCAAAAAAGATTTACAAGGATGATATCAGAACTGCAAGGTTATACCTATCAGCAAAGAATGAACAGGCTGAGTCTCTCTCCTTGTGAAAAGATGAGGCTGAGGGGTGACCGAACAGAGGTCTTTACAATTATGAAAGGTTTTGATAGAGTAGACAGAGAGTGTTTCCACACTTCCGCTGTGTCCCCGCTACCATCCACAACCCTGCCCGAGCATCCCCGCAAAAGTTCCACTTGAGAGAAAGAGCTAAACTGGAGGCCATCAGTATAAGGTAGTCACCAAGAAATCAAATAGGCAATTCAGAAGAATTGAGAGTGGTGAAAATGTGGAACTTGCTACCACAGGAAGTAGTTGAAGTGAATGGTATAGATGCATTTAAGAGGAGGCTAGATAAGCATGTGAGGGAGAAGGGAATAGAGGGTTATGCTGATAAAATTAGATGAGGTAGAATGGGAGGAGGCTCAAGTGGAGCATAAACGCTGACATGGACTGGTTAGGCCAAATAGCCTGTTTCTGTGCTGTATATTCTGTACTTCTATGTTCTTTTATATAATTGCAATTTCTTTCATTCACGTCTTGTTTGTAGCTGTCTGAATGAATTGTGACTTGGGGCCTAAGCAACAGAAGGCACGGCCACCAATGGTTGAGCAATTATAATCAGGAATGCTCGAGGGCAGAATTAGAGGCGTGCAGCTGTCTCGATGGGGCGGGGGAGGATTATAAGATAGGGTGTGAGGATGGAGGAGTTTAGAGATATGGAGGGGCAAGGCCATGGAGGAATTTGAAAACCAAAATTTTGAAATCGAGCGATGCTAAACATAGAAACATAGAAAATAGGTGCAGGAGTAGGCCATTCGGCCCTTCTAGCCTGCACCGCCATTCAATGAGTTCATGGCTGAACATTCAACTTCAGTACCCCATTCCTGCTTTCTCGCCATACCCCTTGATCCCCCTAGTAGTAAGGACCTCATCTAACTCCTTTTTGAATATATTTAGTGAATTGGCCTCAACAACTTTCTGTGGTAGAGAATTCCACAGGTTCACCACTCTCTGGGTGAAGAAGTTCCTCCGCATCTCGGTCCTAAATGGCTTACCCCTTATCCTTAGACTGTGACCTCTGGTTCTGGACTTCCCCAACATTGGGAACATTCTTCCTGCATCTAACCTGTCTAACCCCGTCAGAATTTTAAATGTTTCTATGAGGTCCCCTCTCATTCTTCTGAACTCCAGTGAATACAAGCCCAGTTGATCCAGTCTTTCTTGATAGGTCAGTCCCGCCATCCCGGGAATCAGTCTGGTGAACCTTCGCTGCACTCCCTCAATAGCAAGAATGTCCTTCCTCAGGTTAGGAGACCAAAACTGTACACAATACTCCAGGTGTGGCCTCACCAATGCCCTGTACAACTGTAGCAACACCTCCCTGCCCCTGTACTCAAATCCCCTTGCTATGAAGGTCAACATGCCATTTGCTTTCTTAACCACCTGCTGCACCTGCATGCCAACCTTCAATGACTGATGTACCATGACACCCAGGTCTCTTTGCACCTCCCCTTTTCCTAATCTGTCACCATTCAGATAATAGTCTGTCTCTCTGTTTTTACCACCAAAGTGGATAACCTCACATTTATCCACATTATACTTCATCTGCCATGCATTTGCCCACTCACCTAACCTATCTAAGTTGCTCTGCAGCCTCACAGCATCCTCCTCGCAGCTCACACTACCACCCAACTTAGTGTCATCCGCAAATTTGGAGATACTACATTTAATCCCCTCATCTAAATCATTAATGTACAGTGTAAACAGCTGGGGCCCCAGCACAGAACCTTGCGGTACCCCACTAGTCACTGCCTGCCATTCTGAAAAGTACCCATTTACTCCTACTCTTTGCTTCCTGTCTGACAACCAGTTCTCAATCCATGTCAGTACACTACCCCCAATCCCATGTGCTCTAACTTTGCACATCAATCTCTTGTGTGGGACCTTGTCGAACGCCTTCTGAAAGTCCAAATACACCACATCAGCTGGTTCTCCCTTATCCACTCTACTGGAAACATCCTCAAAAAATTCCAGAAGATTTGTCAAGCATGATTTCCCTTTCACAAATCCATGCTGACTTGGACCTATCATGTCACCTCTTTCCAAATGCACTGCTATGACATCCTTAATAATTGATTCCATCATTTTACCCACTACCGATGTCAGGCTGACCGGTCTATAATTCCCTGTTTTCTCTCTCCCTCCTTTTTTAAAAAGTGGGGTTACATTGGCTACCCTCCACTCCATAGGAACTGATCCAGAGTCAATGGAATGTTGGAAAATGACTGTCAACGCATCCACTATTTCCAAGGCCACCTCCTTAAGTGCTCTGGGATGCAGTCCATCAGGCCCTGGGGATTTATCGGCCTTCAATCCCATCAATTTCCCCAACACAATTTCCCGGCTAATAAGGATTTCCCTCAGTTCCTCCTCCTTACTAGACCCCCCGACCCCTTTTATAACCAGAAGGTTGTTCGTGTCCTCCTTCGTGAATACCGAACCAAAGTACTTGTTCAATTGGTCCGCCATTTCTTTGTTCCCCGTTATGACTTCCCCTGATTCTGACTGCAGGGGACCTACGTTTGTCTTTACTAACCTTTTTCTCTTTACATATCTATAGAAACTTTTGCAATCCGTCTTAATGTTCCCTGCAAGCTTCTTCTCATACTCCATTTTCCCTGCCCTAATCAAACCCTTTGTCTTCCTCTGCTGAGTTCTAAATTTCTCCCAGTCCCCAGGTTCGCTGCTATTTCTGGCCAATTTGTATGCCACTTCCTTGGCTTTAATACTATCCCTGATTTCCCTTGATAGCCACGGTTAACTGGGAGCCAATGTAGGTCAGCGAGCGCAGAGGGTGATGGGTGAATGGGACTTGGTTCGAGTTAGAACACAGGCAAACGAGTTTAGGATGAGCTCAACTTTACGTAGGGTTGAACATGGGAGACCAGCTCGGAATATGTTGGAATAGTCAAGTCTCAAGGTAACAAAGGCATGGATGAGGGTTTCAACAGCGAATGAGCTGAGGCAAGGGCAGACACGGCCGATGTTACAGAGGTGGAAATAGGCGGTCTTAGTTATGCTGTGGATATGTGGTGGTAAGCTCATCTCGGGGTCAAATATGACACCAAGGTTGCGAAATATGCTACCTCATTTGGCAATTTATTGGTAGGAGTGACTGTTTCTCTTTTAGGATTGAAAATAATTGTTGAACACCACTTGGAAGAAGCACTGAAGGTAGCAAAGACACGGAATGTACTCTGGGTGGGGGACTTCAGTGTCCATCACCAAGAGTACCTCGGCAGCACTACTGAGTAATGAAGAATATAGCTGCCACCCTGGGCCTGCAGCAGGTGGTGAGAGAACCAACATGAGGAAAAAAACTTACTTGACCTCGTCCTCACCAATCAACCTGTCAGATGCATCTGTCCATGATAGCATTGGTAGCAGTGGTCATCACAGTCATTGTGGACAAGAAGTCCCGTCTTCACACTGTAGATACAGTCCATCGTGTTGTGTGGCACTACCACTGTGCTAAATGGGATAGATTCAGAACAGATCTAGCAGCTCAAAACTGGCATCCATGAGGTGCTGTGGGGCAGCAGCAGAATTTTATTCCATTCCAATCTGTACCCTCATTCTACCATTACCATCAAGCCAGGGAACCAACATTGGTTCAATGTGAAGTGCAGAAGAGCATGCCAGGGGCAGCACCAAGCGAACCAAAAAATGAGGTACCAACCTGGGGAAGCTGCAACACGGACTACATACATGCTAAGCAGCATGCTATTACCAGAGCAAAACGATCCCAAAATCAACAAATTAGATCAAAGCTCTGTAGGCCTGCCACATCGTCATGAATGGTGGTGGACAATTAAACTACTAACGGGAGTAGGAGGCTCCATGAATATCCCCATCCTCAATGATGGCAGAGTGCAAAAGACAAGGCTGAAGCGTTTGCAACCATCTTCAGCCACAAGTGCCGAGTGGATGATCCATATCTGCTTCTTCCTCAGGTCCCCACCATCACAGAAGCCAGTTTTCAGCCAATTCACTTCACTCCACGGGATATCAAGAAGTTGCTGAGTGCACTGGATACAGCAAAGGCTATGGGGCCCCCAACAACATCCCAGCTGTCATACTGAAGACGTGCTCCAGAACTAGCCATGCCTCTAGCTAAGGTCTTCCAGTGCAGCTACAACACTTACATCTATCCGACATGTGGAAAACTGCCCAGGTATGTCCTGTCCATACAAAGCAGGACAAATTCAATCCGGCCCCATCAGTCTACTCTCAATTATCAGCAAAATGAACACCTTCCATCAAGTGGCACTTGCTCACCGATGCTCAGTTTGGTTCTGCCAAGACCACTCTGCTCCAAACTTGGTCCAAACAAAAGAACTGAATCTCCGAGGTGAGGTGAGAGTGACTGCCCTTGACATCAAGGCAGCATTTGACTGAGTGTGCCATCAGGAAGCCCTGGTAAAACTGAAGACAATGGGCATCAGGGGCAAAACTCTCCACTGGCTGGAGTCATACTTAGCACAAAGGAAGATGGTTGTGGTTGTTGGAGGTCAAACAGCCCAGCCCCAGTCTTGGGCCCAACCATCTTCAGCTACTTCATCAATGACTGCTCTATCATAAGGTCAGAAGTGGGGAAGTTCGCTGATGATTGCAGTGTTTCAGGTCCATTCGCAACTTCTCAGAAAATGAAGCAGTCTATGCCTGCATGCAGCAAGACCTGGATGACATTCGGGCTTGGGCTGATGAGTAGCAAGTAACATTCGCGCCACACAAGTGCCAGGCAATAACCATCTCTAACGAGAGAGTTTCGCCACTTTCCCTTGACATTCAACGGCATTACCATCGCCGAGTCCCCCACCATCAACATCCTGGGGGGGTCACCATTGACTAGAAACTTAACTGCACGAGCCACATAAATACTGTGGCAACAAGAGCACGTCAGAGGCTGGATATTCAATGGCTCGTGTCTCCTGACTCCCCAACGCCTTTCCACCATCTACAAGTCAGGAGTGTGATGGAATACTCTCTACTTGCCTGGATGAGTGCAGCTCCCAACATCACTCAAGAAGCTCGACACCATCCAGGACAAAGCGGCCCACTAGATTGGCACCTCACCCACCACCTTAAACATTCACTCCCTCCTCCACCTGCGCACCGTGGCTGCAGTGTGTACCATGTACAACATGCACTGCAGCAACTCACCACAGCTTCTTTGGCAGCACCTCCAAAACCTGCGACCTCGATCGTCTAGAAGAACAAGGGCAACAGGCACATGGGAGCACCATCACTTGCAAGTTCCCCTCCAAGTTACACACCACCTGACTTGGAAATATATTGCTGTTCTTTCATAATCCCTGGGTCAAAATCCTGGAATTCACTCCCTAACAGCACTGTGTGGGAGTACCTTCACCACGTGGACTACAGCGGTTCCAGAAGGTGGCTCACCACCACCTTCTCGAGGGCAATTAGGGATGGTCAATAAATGCTGGCCTTGCCAGTGACGCCCACATCCCAGAACAAATAAAAACAAATTAGAAGATTCTTACTTTCCCTTCTGGAAGCCACTGCCAACTTCATAAGGTGCTTGAAAATAGGATCAGCCCACTTTAAAAGACCAGTGGGGATTTTCCAAGGTACAGTCCCCACCGCTTCTAGTCGGCATGTTGGTGTTGTCGCGTTTTCCCTGCCAAACGTGTTGGACGATAAAAAGGTTAGTAACCCAACATTTTTTTTAAACTGAAGATCTCTCATCAACTGCCTCTCCTAATTGTTCGCAATTGCATCAAAGATCTCCTTGCTAAATTAGTCGCACTTTAATGAGGTGCGAACAGCTGATTGAAATTGCTTGAAGACCCGGCTTTGGCTGAAATGAGCATCTTGAATCCATAAGTACAATACAAGGGATTAACAAGGCGTGACAGCTCATTGAAACTGGTTGGCCACCTGGTTGGTTGAAATCAGCACAACCATTTACATTGGTAAGTGCAAGGTAAGCACTTGCTGAACTGCCCGAAATAGTCGACGTGCTTGATACATTATAAGTGGTGCCTTTGTAATTGGCTCCTATGGTAGTGGCAAATGGTCAGCGCCATTTGCCCAGGATAGGCGGCTGCCTATGCTAAGCGTGGACGATGTAAGAGGTGGAGACTGCACCCTCCCATTTCATACAGGAAAGGAGTTTTCAAAATCAATTTTTTTTTTTAACCTGCTGGAAGGCACACAAAGTGATACCAAGAATGCCTGAACACTTTTTTTTTCCATTTGATATACAACTCCTGGATCAAAAGGTTACGTGACAAAGATCTTCCATTCTAATTATGAAAAATGGAGGTAAATGAATCTTAACTTTCCCAACAACAGCAACTTGCATTTACATGATATCTTTAACGTAGTTTCACAGAAGAGTTGTCAACCGAGCCTCATGAGATATTAGCACACATGACCAAAAGCTTGGTTAAAGAAGTCGCTTTTAAGGAGCATCTAAAGTATAGTATTTACATAACTTTAGTCACCATAATCTGAAAATATTACGTTTACATGCCATTTATGTAAAAGGATCTACTGTTGAGGCTTTGCATGTTTTATGATTGTAAAGGAGATTAAGTTGGGCAAATTGCATGCAACCCATCATAAGACTCACATATGCAAGTTAAAACGGAGGATCGTAAAAGTTTTGTTGAGTCACTTACTGGGTCTTTCCAAACCCCAGGCTTGGCTAATCTACTTTGGTGTTGGCCATGCAAGATCCGAATGTCGGGAGCCGGTGGCACTTGAGCAATATAAACACAGCTTCAGAGCAGCTTTCAAACTATGCGTGCTACTCCCTTCTCCCCCTCTCAGCCTTTCGAAAACTCACTGAACCATTTTGGGCTGAACCATCTGATGTTATTACTAAGTTTGTTCATATGAGATTTCTTCATCTGCTCGTTTGACAAAGGCATTAACTGGTTAGCACCATCATTAGCATAACATACAGAAGAACTTCATATGACTGCATTTGTGCCAATTATCGCACAACCCAATTTCACCACCTTGCCTTTTTTCCCAAAGTTTTGAATTGCATGACAACAGGTAAAAGCGAAAAAGAGCAAAAGTACAGGGAAAAACATGCTCTGTATACAGAACAATAGCAAGCTTAATGTACAAATTCAGCAGCTATTAAATCTGGTGTCTTGACCGTAATGTGGAAACATCATTTGCAGTAAGGTAGGGCGAGAGAGGTATTGTAATGAAAGTTTTGATGATTAAAGACCCTTTTATATTGGTGTCGGTGGGATGTTTGCACTGCCAGTTTGCAAAGCACAGACCCTTCACAGCCAGCTGCGATGTACAACTGGCAAGACTTTCGACACTGAAAGCCCCACTGAAAACAGGTCTTCCAGGCCGCTAGTCTTAGCAAGTGCTGGCAATTTTGCATTCAGCTTTCAGGAGACTGGGCAAAAGCCCATGTTTGTGATTATTGGTGGCACAGCTGCCCCACTATGGCAATATAAAAGGGCCTTGGCACAAGCTGAGAGGCTCATGTTAGTAAGCTTGGCTGCAAGTCCAAAGCAGAATTTCCTATAATTTATGACTGGGGAAGGTCTTATCCATTCTAGTTGGTGATCTCCATAAAAGCAGAAAGATTTAACTGGAATCATTTACACATTCCATAAAACCGCAGACGTCTACAGCAAAAAAATAAGGCCATTTGGTCGACCGTATTCTGTGCCAACTCTTCGCCAGAGAAAAAAGGTGTCATTTCCCGTGAATTTCAACTTTTACAAATCGGAAAACTGAAATAAAGGACATTTTTAAAATTGAGCGCTCATTTCATATTGAACTTTTTTCAATTTTTTCCAAAGCAAAATTAAAACCAAATAAAGTCAGTAAATTACACAGCAGAAATTGTGTGAAGTGCTTTCCAAATGTTTTGATGTTGGGAAGGAGAAAACACTAATTCTCAATTACACTAACATTCTCCCCCACACCCCCTCCCCATGATATACTCAAGGAAATTAAGGGCAGTAAACTTAATTTATGCCCGATAGTAATTAGTCTGTGTGAATACTTCAATGGTGCGTGAAATCACAGGAGCTTTTATTGGCATCTGTTTTCTAGTGTTTTACTACATGACAATTATTGCGATACAAAGTGCTCGTCTAAGCCGTTATAAATGTTGTATGTATTGAATTCAGAAATTGATTTAATTTCAAGGATGTATAGGTTTATTTAGCTTATTGATGTTGGCATAAGAAATGATCCTATGAGGAGGGAAGATTACGCATGCTGTTCTACAACAATGCAAGTTATTTTGAACGCAGGAGTTTTGGTACTGAGGCGCCCATAACCATCCTGCATTTGGAACATGTGACTTGTTTTTGGATAAAAGCTGAATTAGATATTGTCAGTAGTACTTGCATCAATTCTCTGTCTGATTATGATGAAATTAATTTTTTGGTAGCTTGGTGAGTTTTCCCCATTTTATTTCCACAACATGGGCATGACTGCTTAAAAATAGACTTCCAAACATATACACTGTCAGCTTTTAACTTATTATTTTCTTAAATTTTGACCTTAAGCAAGTCACAAAAACTGCCCTAGACACACACCTATCCCAACCAAACACTGCTAATAACTGCTCACTCATTTCATTGCCGCTCGTGGCATTTTGGTTTAGGGGTCAGCTGTGGCTCAGTGGGTAGCCTCTGAGTCAGAAAGTTGAGCACATAATCTAGGCTGACACTCCAGTGCAATGCTGAGGGAGCGCTGCACTGTTGGAGATGTCTTCTTTCGGATGACACATTAAACTGAGGTCCCGTCTGCTCATTGGGTGGACGGTCATAAACTATTTCAAAGAAGAGCAGGGGAATTATCCCCAGTGTCATGACCAATATTTATCCCTCAACCTAACAAAAACAGTTTATCTGGTTGTTATCACATTGCTGTTTGTGGGAGCTTTCTATGCGCAAATTGGCTGCCACGTTTCCCACATTACAACAGTGACTACACTCCAAAAGTACTTCATTGACTGTAAAACGCTTTGAGATGGTCGTGAAAAGCGCTATATAAATGCAAGTCTTCCTTTTTTCATGGAAAATGGTTGCCCCATTTCCCTACCGAACAGTCACTACATTTCAAAACAATTGTGTATGGGAGTGCCACGAGATGCTTTGAGACACCAGATACTATGAAAAAGCAGGACCTTTTTTTTCCCTTCCTTGAACATGCTCAGGCAATGTGCTCTTTTTTAATGGTTATTTCTAATCGAGGAAACGATATAATTTGCAAACCCCGTCTCCATTTTTAACACTTCAGATATTAAAAATAGTGCAATGAAAATGTATTTTTGGGGGAGGGGAGGAGCGAGACTGGGGAATTAATAATGGGGAACAGGGAAATGGCAGAGACTTTGAACAAATATTTTGTATCGGTCCTCAAGATAGAAAACTCGAAAAACATCCAAATAGTGGATAATCAAGAGGCTATAGGGAGGGAGGAACTTAATAATATCACTAAAGTAGTAGTACTCGGTAAAATAATGGGACGAAAGGCAGACAAGTCCCTTGGACCTGATGGCTTGCATCCTAGGGTCTTAAAAGAAGTGGCTGCAGAGGTGGATGCATTGGTTGTAATCTACCAAAATTCCCTGGATTCTGGTGACTCCCTTTTTTTTTTAAAAAAAAAGGAGGCAGACAGAAAGCAGGAAACTATAGATCATTTAACCTAACATCTGTCATTGGGAAATTGCTAGAGTCCATTATTAAGGAAGCAGTAGCAGGACATTTGGAAAAGCATGATTCACTCAAGCAGTGTCAATATGGTTTTATGAAAGGGAAATCATGTTTGACAAATTTGCTGGAATTTTTTGAGGATGTAACTAGTAGAGTGGACAAAGGAGAACCAGTGGATGTGGTGTATTTGGACTTTCAAAAGGCTTTTGACAAGGTCCCACACGAGATTGGTGTGCAAAATTAAAGCACATGATATTGGGAGTAATGTACTGACGTGGATAGAGAACTGCTTGGCAGACAGGAAGCAGAGAGCCGGAATAAACGGGTCCTTTTCAGAATGACAGACAGTGACTAGTGGGGTGCCGCAGGGCTCAGTGCTGGGACCCCAGCTCTTTACAATATGCCTCAATGATTTAGATGAAGGAATTGAGTGTAATATCTCCAAGTTTGCAGATGACTCTAAACTGGGTGGCGCTGTGAGGAGGACGCAAAGAGGCTGCAGGGTGACTTGGACAGGTTAGGTGAGTGGGCAAATGCATGGCAGATGCAGTATAATGTGAATAAATGTGAGGTTATCCACTTTGGAGGCAGAAACATAGAAAATAGGTGCAGTAGTAGACCATTTGGCCCTTCGAGCCTGCACCACCATTCAATAAGATAATTCCCTCAGTACCCCTTTCCTGCTTTCTCTACATACCCTTTGATCCCCTTAGCCATAAGGGTCATAACTAACTCCCTCTTGAATATATCCAATGAACTGGCATCAACAACACTGCGGCAGGGAATTCCACAGGTTAACAACTCTCTGAGTGAAGACGTTTCTCCTCGTCTCAGTCTTAAATGGCCTACCCCTTATCCTCAGACTGTGTCCCCTGGTTCTGGACTTCCCCAACATCGGGAGCATTCTACCCGCATCTAACCTGTCCTGTCAGAATCGTATATGTTTCTATGAGAACCCCTCTCATCCTTCTAAACTCCAATGTATAAAGGCCCAGTTGATCCAGTCTCTCCTCATATGTCAGTCCTGCCATCCCGGGAATCATTCTGGTGAACCTTCGCTGCACTCCCTCAATAGCAAGAACGTCCTTCCTCAGATTAGGAGACCAAAACTGAACACAATATTCCAGGTGAGGTCTCACCGAGACCCTGTACAACTGCAGTATGACCTCCCTGCTCCTATACTCAAATCCCCTAGCTATGAAAGCTACTAATATACCATTTGCCGCCTTCACCGCCTGCTGTACTGATGTACCATAACACCCAGGTCTCGTTGCACCTCCCCTTTTCCTAATCTGCCACCATTCAGATAATATCCTGTCTTCACGTTTTTTTCCCAAAGTGGATAACCTCACAATTATCCACATTATACTGCATCTGCCATGCATTTGCCCACTCACCTAACCTGTCCAAGTCACCCTGCAGCCTCCTAGCGTCCCCCTCACAGCTCTCACCACCACCCAATTTAGTGTCATCTGCAAACTTGGAATATTACACTCAATTCCTTCATCTAAATCATTGCTGTATATTGTAAAGAGCTGGGGTCCCAGCACTGAGCCCTGCGGCACTCCACTAGTCACTGCCTGCCATTCTGAAAAGGGCCCGTTTATCCCGACTCTCTGCTTCCTGTCTGCCAACCAGTTTTCTATCCACGTCAGTATATTACCCCCAATACCAGTGCTTTGATTTTGCACACCAATCTCTTATGTGGGACCTTGTCAAAAGCCTTTTGAAAGTCCAAATACACCACATCCACTGGTTCTCCCATGTCCCACTCTACTAGTTACATCCTCAAAAAATTCTAAAAGATTTGTCAAGCATGATTTCCCCTTCATAAATCCATGCTGACTTGGACCGATCCTGTCACTGCTTTCCAAATGCACTGCTATTTCATCCTTAATTGATTCCAACATTCTCCCCACTACTGATGTTAGGCTAGCCGGTCGATAATTACCCGCTTTCTTTCTCCCTCCCTTTTTAAAAAGTGGTGTTACATTAGCTACCCTCCAGTCCATAGGAACTGATCCAGAGTCGATAGACTGTTGGAAAATGATCACCAATACATCCACTATCTCTAGGGCCACTTGCTTAAGTACTCTGGGATGCAGACTATCAGGTCCCGGGGATTTATCGGCCTTCAATCCCGTCAATTTCCCTCACACAATTTCCCGCCTAATAAGGATATCCTTCAGTTCCTCCTCCTTACTAGACCCTTGGTCCCCTAGTACTTCGGGAAGGTTATTTGTGTCTTCCTTCGTGAAGCCAGAACCAAAATATTTGTTCAATTGGTCTGCCATCTCTTTAGTTCCCCATTATAAATTCACCTGAATCCAACTGCAAGGGTTTGTCTTCACTCATCTTTTTCTCTTCATATATCTTTAGAAGCTTTTGCAATCAGTTTTTATGTTCCCGGCAAGCTTCTTCTCGTACTCTATTTTCCTCCTCTTAATTAAACACTTTGTCCTCCTCTGCTGAATTCTAAATTTCTCTGTCCTCAGGTTTGCTACTTTTTCTGGCCAATTTATATGCCTCTTCCTTGGATTTAACACTATCCTTAATTTCCTTTGTTAACCACAGTTGAGCCACCTTCCCCGTTTTATTTTTACTCCAGACAGGGATGTACACTTGAAGTTCATCCATGTGATCTTTAACTTTTGTCATTGCCTATCCACCGTCAACCCTTTAAGTATCATTTGCCAGTCTATTATCTGAATATTATCTGAATAGCGGCAGATTAGGAAAAGGGGAGGTGCAACGAGACCCGGGTGTCATGGTACATCAGTCATTGAAAGTTGGCATGCAGCTCCAGCAGGCGGTGAAGAAGGCAAATGATATGTTGGCCTTCATAGCTAGGGGATTTGAGTATAGGAGCAGGGAGGTCTTACTGCAGTTGTACAGGGCCTTGGTGAGGCCTCACCTGGAATATTGTGTTCAGTTTTGGTCTCCTAATCTGAGGAAGGACGTTCTTGCTATTGAGGGAGTGCAGCAAAGGTTCACCAGACTGATTCCCAGGATGGTTGGACTGACATATGAGGAGAGACTGAATTGCGCAAAACATAAAAACAGATCGTTAAAGCTTTTACAGATATATAAAACTGAAGAGAGTGACTAAAGTAAATGTTGGTCCCTTAGAAGATGAGAAGGGGGATTTAATAATGGGAAATGTGGAAATGGCTGAGACCTTAAACAATTATTTTGCTTCGGTCTTCACAGTGGAAGACACAAAAACCATGCCAAAAATTGCTGGTCACAGGAATGTGGGAAGGGAGGACCTTGAGACAATCACTATCACTAGGTGGGTAGTGCTGGACAGGCTAATGGGACTCAAGGTAGACAAGTCCCCTGGTCCTGATGAAATGCATCCCAGGGTATTAAAAGAGATGGCGGAAGTTATAGCAGATGCATTTGTTATAATTACCAAAATTCTCTGGACTCTGGGGAGGTACCAGCGGATTGGAAAGCAGCTAATGTAACGCCTCTGTTTAAAAAAGGGGGCAGACAAAAGGCAGGTAACTATAGGCCGGTTAGTTTAACATCTGTAGTGGGGAAAATGCTTGAAGCTATCATTAAGGAAGAAATAGCAGGACATCTAAATAGGAATAGTGCAATCAAGCAGACGCAGCATGGATTCATGAAGGGGAAATCATGTTTAACTAATTTACTGGAATTCTTTAAGGATATAACGAGCATGGTGGATAGAGGTGTACCGATGGATGTGGTGTATTTAAATTTCCAAAAGGCATTCGATAAGGTCCCACACAAAAGGTAACTGCAGAAGATAGAGGTACGCGGAGTCAGAGGAAATGTATCAGCATGGATAGAGTATTGGCTGGCGAACAGAAAGCAGAGAGTCGTGATAAATGGGTCCTTTTCGGGTTGGAAATCGGTGGTTAGTGGTGTGCCACAGGGATCGGTGCTGGGACCACAACTGTTTACAATATACATAGATGACCTTGAAGAGGGGACAGAGTGTAGTGTAACAAAGTTTGCAGATTAGTGGGAAAGCGGGTTGTGTAGAGGACACAGAGAGGCTGCAAAGAGATTTAGATAGGTTAAGCGAATGGGCTAAGGTTTGGCAGATGGAATACAATGTCGGAAAATGTGAGGTCATCCACCTTGGGGGAAAAAAAACAGTAAAAGGGAATATTATTTGAATGGGGAGAAATTACAACATGCTGAGGTGCAGAGGGACCTGGGGGTCCTTGTGCATGAAACTCTTTTTGGAGTTCACCTGCAAAACATAAAACATTAAATGGTGCCACCCGACCTGGGTGACACTCCAGACATTTACAAGGCCCTTTTTTTTTTTCCCCCCTTTTTTTTGTTTTTTTTTTGTTCTTTTTTTGGGCACTAAAATCACCGGCAATTAAAACAAATTAAACTTAAAAACGTAAAATCAAATTAAAATTTGGTTGCCGGGCGTGATGATGCACTCCAGTCCCTCCGGTGTCCTTGTGCATGAATCCCAAAAAGTTAGTTTGCAGGTGCAGCAGGTAATCAGGAAGGCGAATGGAATGTTGGCCTTCATTACGAGAGGGATGGAGTACAAAAGCAGGGAGGTCCTGCTGCAACTGTATAGGGTATTGGCAAGGCCGCACCTGGAGTACTGCATGCAGTTTTGGTCACCTTACTTAAGGAAGGATATACTGGCTTTGGAGGGGGTACAGAGACGATTCACTAGGCTGATTCCGGAGATGAGGGGGTTACCTTATGATGATAGATTGAGTAGACTGGGTCTTTACTTGTTGGAGTTCAGAAGGATGAGGGGTGATCTTATAGAAACATTTAAAATAACGAAAGGGATAGACAAGATAGAGGCAGAGAGGTTGTTTCCACTGGTAGGGGAGACTAGAACTAGGGGGCACAGCCTCAAAATACGGGGGAGCCAATTTAAAACCGAGTTGAGAAGGAATTTCTTCTCCCAGAGGGTTGTGAATCTGTGGAATTCTCTGCCCAAGAAAGCAGTTGAGGCTAGCTCATTGAATGTATTCAAGTCACAGATAGATTTTTAACCAATAAGGGAATTGAGGGTTATGGGGAGTGGGCGGGTAAGTGGAGCTGAGTCCACGGCCAGATCAGCCATGATCTTGTTGAATGGCGGAGCAGGCTCGAGGGGCTAGATGGCCTACTCCTGTTCCTAATTCTTATGTTCTTATGACTGGATCAACTGGGCCTTTATTCACTGGAGTTTAGAAGGATGAGAGGGGATCTCATAGAAACATATAAAATTCTGATGGGACTGGACAGGTTAGATGCAGGAAGAATGTTCCTGATGTTGGGGAAGTCCAGAATTAGGGGACACAGTCCAAGGATAAGGGGTAAGCCATTTAGGACTCAGATGAGGAGAAACTTCTTCACTCAGAGAGTTGTTAACCTGTGGAATTCAGTACCGCAGAGAGTTGTTGACGCCAGTTCGTTGGATATATTCAAGAGGGAGTTAGATATGGCCCTTATGGCTAAAGGGATCAAGGGGTATGGAGAGAAAGCAGGAAAGGGGTACTGAGGTGAATGATCAGCCATGATCTTATTGAATGGTGGTGCAGGCACGAAGGGCCGAATCGCCTACTCCTGCACCTATTTTCTATGTTTCTATGTTACAGAGGGACCTGGGGTTCCTTGTGCATGAAACACAAAAGTTAGTATGCAGGTACAGCAAGTAATTGGGAAGGCAAATGGAATGTTGGCCTGTATTGCAAGGGGGATAGCGTATAAAAGCAGAGAAGTCCTGTTACAACTGTACAGGGTATTAGTGAGGCCACATCTAGAGTACTGCGCGCAGTTTTGGTCTCCGTATTTGAAGAAGGATATACTTGCATTGGAGGCTGTTCAGAGAAGGTTCACTTGGATGATTCCGGAGATGAGGGAGGTGACATTTGAAGGTAGGTTGGGCCTATGCACATTGGAGTTCAGAAGAATGAGAGATGATCTTATTGAAACTTGTAAGATAATGAGGGGGCACGACAAGGTGGATGCAGAGAGGATATTTCCACTCATAGGGGAAACTAAAATTAGGGGACATAGTCTCAGAATAAAGGTCCACGCATTTAAAACTGAGATGAGGAATTTCTTCTGAGGGCTGTAAATCTGTGGCATTCTCTGCCCCAGAGAGCTGTGGAGGCTGGGTCATTGAAAATAATTACGACAGGGATAGATTTTTGAGAGACAAGGGAATAAAGGGTTATGGGGAGCAGGCAGGGAAGTGGACCCGAGTCCATGATCAGATCAGCATGATCTTATTAAATGGCGGAGCAGGCTCGAGGGGCTAAATGGCCTACTCCTGCTCCTATTTCTTATGAAAGTGGGGGGAGTGAAAACTGGCTGGTTGTAAGAGTTGATGGCAAGGTTTTGTAAATAAAACTTGCTTAAAATCAAGCTCGACTGCAAAATTCCTGCCTGTGAAAAGAAACTGCACGCATGATATTTTAGAATTCCCCAAAGTTATAGTCACTGGCTATATTTCAATTAATAGTTTATTCACCTCGTGAAATTCTAATGTTTTGAGGGGTCAATTAAATGCCTGAGAAACTACCTTTACACATGAACACCCGCTTGTGCCTCAAGTAATCAAGGCGATCTGATTTATGCCTTGCAGTAATGTCACTGTAACTGAACTGATTTCTGCTGTTCGTGGAATTTCCGTAAACTGTGCTGGGTGGGTCAGTGATATTCTTTCTGTGTTCACTTGAGCTGTGATAAATGCCCAGCAGTACAATTATATTAGCTAGAAAGATGGAAGTGCCCCTATAAATAAATCTTGGAGCAACACTGTATCTTAGAGAATGTTTTATGCTCACTTTGGCAGGCTATTTCTGTCGATTCCTCTTCCATCTCCATTATCCCAACAAAATGCTGGTGTTTGTAATTGAGCAGCACCTTCATAAAATAACATAACCATTGAATTTGGTGAGTTTCCCCCCCCCCCCCCCCCCCCTTTCCATGTTTCATTGTAAGGAAGCTTTTATATAATCCTTGGCACCATGAACACATAGACTATTACATTTGTTTTGGGGTTGGTGGGTATAGCAATTTTAAGAGCAATATTTGCATACAAGCAAGCCTTGTACTGAATAAACTTTTGAGATCTGCTCGGTTCCACCTGCTAGAGCGGAGCTATGATTTGGTTGAGGGCTGTGGAAGAGAGAGCCTTTAGCCAGGATTAGAGCCCCCTCAACAAGTTACCCAACTTTGGAGTCACGGTAGCAAAATATTTTCTCTCCAGTGTAACTAGGGTGCAGGGACACGTGTTTGTTTCTGAATTTGAACATCTCCCTAGATATGCTCTGTGGTGTCTGTAAGCACTCTAGTAATGATTCCACAAGGCAAGGTATTGCACTTGAACTGTTGTGACCTTAGTCCATTTATTGAAGCTCCTGAATGAGGTTACAGTAAGGTGAGTTCCCTTTTATACCTGGTTCCCTGCGGTGTGCAGGTGATTTCTCGGTCTCCACCAGTTGCACCCTCTGGTGGTACAGGCATATTGTATACAGTGTAAAAATACATTCATTGGTCTTATGTAACTGTACATTGAGTGTACAGGGTATATACATACACAACGTGCTCTGTGTTGATCAGTTTATTGTATAGTCTCGTCCTTTGGGTAAATTAGCAAAATATAGACATGTAGATAGAGAGAAAGAAAGAAAGACAGACTTGCATTTATATAGCACCTTTCATGACCACAGGACGTCCCAAAGCACTTTACAGCCAATTATGTTTTTTTTTTAAATATAGTCACTTGCAATGTAGGAAACACGGCAGCCAATTTGCACACACTAAGCTCCCACAAGCAGATAATAATCAGAAAATTTGTTTTTGTTCTGTTGATTGAGGGATAAATATTGGCCAGGACACTGGGGGTAACTTCCCTACTCTTCGAAATTGTGCAATGGGATCTTTTACGTCCATTCGGTTTAACGTCTCATCCGAAAGACGGCACCTCCAACAGTGCAGCACTCCCTTCAGTACTGCACTGGAGTGTCAGCCTAGATTTATATGCTCAAGTCCCTGGAGTGGAATTGTACCCACAACCTCCTGACTCAGGTGAGTGTGCTACAGCTTAGATTATTTTTTTTTAATTACCTTGACTTACTGCCTCTCCCATTGTATTTTGATGTGTAATTGTTGGCAGTATAATTTTTATTGGAAAATAAATCTTTTTAGCTTGACGGAAATATGCAGTAAATTAAAAATATTCTGTGAATTGCCTGTTTGCATTTTAATTGTAGTGTTTTAAAGCATGTTTTTAAACTTTGGCATTGTATTTTTTAAATATAAAGCAAAACAATTTTTTCCCTTTCTTGCAGCTGTCTGATATCCACACTACTACATTTGAATTAGATTTTAATTGAAGAAGCTCAATGGTCTGGATATGCTCTGAGCGGCAAACTAACCACCAACCGTTCATTACACTCACATTTGCCCATAGACGTTCTGTGGGCATTGGCTGACAGTAACTTGCCATGCACACCATCCAAGAAAGCGCAGCGTCCTCTATAGGAAAGCTGGGACCTGTGTGAACAGGGCAAACAACTGTGCTGCATCTTAACCAATCAGATTGAAGAATCCTTAATGAGCAGCACAGAGCCTGAACCAGGAAGTATAATTTGAAATAGTGAATTCAGTATCAGATCAGGAACAGCAAGCAAAATAGAGGGAAAGAAATGTTGGATTAAGACAGATAAGAGACAAAGATTTTTTTTTAAATCTCCTGCAATAATTAAAAGCTGAAGGAATGAGACTCCACACTTGTAAAAGTTAATTATCAGTAATTAAGACTTAACTCGACATTGAAGGGGTACTTTGACTGGAATGGTTAAGCCCTAACTTTTTCTGGCGAGTTTAGTCCAGATCTATGAGGTAAGTACAGTAACTTCATGCCTTTCAGTACATTTGAATGGTGAGTCAGACAGTGAGATACTGTTTCGGGAAGCTTTTGGAGGAGCTGGATTTCCGCTTTGAACTGCCCCGATGTGGTCGCCAGAAGTTGCTGTCCGTTTTGAACATTAATAACGGTGAGCGCTGTTCGCCTCACTTACCTTTACAGAAAAATCCAGCCCATTGTGTAAATTTGGAGCATTGCATGGGTCGAGTAGTTGGTTGTTTTACATCTCGGGAAGGTGCCCCCTAATTTTCTGGCACTAGTCCACTCCTGGCTGAGGTAGTTAGTGGCTGGACCATGCACATTGGCAAGGTCATCGGTGCGATTCCCAGTCTGTGCTCGGTTAACTGGCATCAGCTGAGCTGGTGGTGGTAGATAGAATTTATAGCACAGATTTATAGGCCCAACCCTGTGCCAGTGTTTATACTCCACACAAGCGACCACTCTTCATCTAACCCTATCGACATAACCTTCTATTCCTTTCTCCCTCATGTGCTTCCCTTTAAATGCATCCATGCTAGTCGCCTCAACCAGTCGTTGTGGTACAGGTATACCACTCGGAGTGAAGAAGTTTCTCCTGAATTCCTTCTTGGATTTGTTGGGGTTAAGGAAGAGAGTAAGCTTGGGTTCCCACTCCAGACTGATGACCATTGCTGTAAAGTGTGAACACCAGGTGAAGAACTGGTTATCATGATTGAATAGCCTGACACTGACTAGGCTCTCTTGTATAGGCAAGCACTAGCGGGATTCTGCTTTCTTTGGATCTGTAACTCCACCAGGAATCAAAACCCTAATTTACAGGAGAAGGGGAGACAGTTGACAAAAAAAAAGAATTAAATGCATTCAGTCTAATAGCGTGTAGTTAAATGTATTGGTCCTTTTAGATCCCATGTACTTCAATTTGTCCATTGGTGTGTTTGCACTCTCATTTCTTCTAACTATATAATGCTTTAAAATTCCAGGTTATTGTAAAGGAGCATGTAAACTACAAGTTTAGCTTCCTCTGAATGTACATTGATTGGGACCAGGAAGTGGAATTAGGCTGTATTCTCTGCAGCATCAGTTCAAAGCAAAACAGTTTGTACTGACATTGCAGTTGTAGTTTGAATGCCCCCCCCCCTTATAGGTGTAGTACATCCATTTTGGGAGATTGATTTCATATTTTGAAATGAAACTTTTCTCTAAATTGTATTTACAAGTTATCATCTTCTATTTTTCTTTGCCCACCGTGTTTGTTTCTCTCTTCCTGGAGGCAGTGATGCACACGGGCGTATAGTTCACTAACATTGGCAGCCTTCCAGTGTTGTGCCGAGTGAGCATACCTCTGAGAACCTGCAGCATCAGCAGAAGCTATTCAACGGAGTTAGGGTTCCCAGTAGAGCCAGAATTTTGCCCTCCGATGTCAACAAAGCCATACAGACATCACTAAGTCTGGATCATTAGTGCAAATTCTGTCCGATTTCACTCATACCTTCCCATTAGTCCAAGAGTGTTGCAGTCTCCATGAGTTCAGCTAACTTGGTTTAACGTCTCATCTGAAGGGACAGCACCATGAACAGTGCATCGTTTCCTCAGCACTGCAATGTAATGCCAGCCTAAGGATTGGTGAGTAGAGATTAGTTTTGTTTTTAATTGCTGCTACTTAACAAAAATGACTACTTGTATGGTTCACATTGAGATGTGGACACATTCAAGTGGAGTGATCTCCCAATTTCACAATTTATTTCTATAACTCCCTCAATAAACTTCTCATCCTTGTTTTCAAATCCCTCATTGGTCTCGCCCCATCCCTATCTCTGTAACCTCCTCCAGCCCTACAACCCTCCTGAGACCTCTGCACACTCCCAATTCTGGCTTCTTGCGCATCCCTGATTTTCTTTGCTCCACCGTTGGCGGCCATGCCATGCCTAGGTCCTAAGCTCTGGAATTACCTTCCTAAACCTCTCTGCCTTCCTACCCCTCTCTCCTTTAAGAATCTCCTTAAAACCTACTGCTTTGACCAAGCTTTGGGTCACCAGTCCTAATATCTCTCTGTTGGTTGGTGTTGAGCTTTGTTTGATGATCACTCTTTTGAAGTGCCTTAGGATGTTTTACTACGTTAAAGGTGCTATATAAATGCAAGTTGTTTGATTTAGTTCTCAATTGACTGCATCTAAAAGTAAAGCGTATCCATTTTAATTCACTCCTCTGATGTGCTGAGCAGGTGAGTCTTGCCTGATGTCGCACTAAACCAGAAAGTCCCAAGTTGGATTTCTGGTTTCATGAGTTAGCTGATCTCAGCCAGGGTGATGCTAGGGATGTCTCAATTGTTCTCAGTGCCCCTGGACTCAGCAGAGGAAAAATAATCAACCAGGCTTGTAGCTCCTGATCGCTATTCAGTGACTCATGCCACTCCACCCTTTACTGGAAAATGTGTGTGTCTGTGTGAACTTAAGATAAGAACTGAATCGCACTCGTCCTCTGTCTCGTCCTCTGTGGGACGAATAGCCTGCCAACAATTTCTGTCTACACATGAAGAACAACCCCATGGACAGGTTACTGCAAGGCCAGTAACCCAACCAGATTCAGTGCTTTCTGGAGAAAAAGGGGCGGGGGGGGGAAAGAGATAACAACACCGTTTTCTGGTAGTGTGACATTGTTAAATTTATAGCTATTTATAAAAAAGACCCTCTGCTGAGAATCTTAATCTGGAAGCTGCTGAAACGATTTCAGAACATTATGATGAAGTCACTAAATCAGCACAAACCTAGTTGATACAGTTCCTTAACCTTGCTGATGGTATGGTGTAGGAATGATTAATATCTTCCTAGCACCTTGTGCTGCAGTGTTGGATGAGAGGAACAGATTTTTGAAAGCTTTTAGCATCAATGAATAGGAAACTGAGGACAGACATCTTGGCTTGCACAGAAATAGAGAAAAATAAGTCGACTTTTTTATTGAAATGCAAATGACTTGTACTTTTGATGCTTTCAGAGCTGCAGTATGATCTTTTTCAATGGTAAGCCTGTCATTTTCAAGTCAATTATACACACACACAAAATCAGTCATTCACTGATCCACAAAGCCAGTTTGATTTAGAAGGGAGACTTGCCGGTATGTTTCGAAGTCACTGTGTCGCTTCTGGTCAATTAAGGGTGACTTTTACTGCTGGTAGACACAGGTCTTGGAATGTTGAGGCTGGCTTTCGACCTGCTCACTTTCAAAATGTAGTCTGACTATGTCGTGTTCAGACATTTATTAATGACTGTAGTATGTGGCTGAGTGTTAAAATTGAGATAAGGTAACCTTGAGTTAGAGAGAGGGGACCAGGGTTCTAACGAGCGGAACAAAATGCTATAACTTGTCATTTTCTCTTTATAGATGCTGACTGACCTGCTGTGTGTTTCCAGCACACTCTCTCTCTTTCAGATTTGCAGTTTTTCCTCTCTATTTTAGTCCTAATCATGGTCCAGTGACACCCTGCTCAGATGTTCGTTGGATAACAGATGAGGACAGGATCGGGCTTGGCAATGAAGCCCTTCCCATCCCTCCCCCCACAGTCAGATGGCCTGCAAACAGTGACACATGATTAATACTATCCACCTGGCTGGGGTTCCTGAGTGTGATCTCAGCATGTGTGTGGCTGTAAGGAGAGGGCAGGGATAAATTCGGGAGGGGGAAAAGAAAAGTGTCCAGTAAATTCAGTGTGTACCGTAGTCTGTCAACTGGCTCCTGCTCAGTTGATCGGCCAGATCATCGAGACAGATAAAATGAAGCCTTACTTTTCCAAGTAGAAAACACAGACTTGCATTCTTATTTATTTCTTAAGGGTGTTAAGATAAATTGAGGCATAGATATTGCAGATGTAAGCAAACAATATGAGTTTGAGAGTGGAGCGGGGAGAACACGTTCAAAATTAATAAGCCGAATACCATTATGGGAGCATTGTTAGCACAAGGGTAGCAGCGGTTCAAGGAGAAAGCCCATGATCACCTCATGGCAATTAAGGATGGGCAATAAATGAAGCTCTGTCAGTGTCCCCCACATCCTGAGAACAGAGGTTGGGGAAACATTCCACACAGTAGTTAATATGTGGGCCTGGAACAGACTGCCAGAAAAAGCAATTGAGGCTGAATCAATTAGCTGCTTAGAAAAGCCGATAAATATGTTTCAAGCAAGGATTGGTGGCTGTAAGGACAATATAATAGTGGTTAGGATCTGGAATGCACTGCCTGAAACAGTGGTGGAGGCAGACTCAATCGTGGCTTGCAAAAGGGAATTGAATAAGTACCTGAAGGAAAAAGATTTGCACGGCTACAGGGATGGGGGAGGGGCAGGGGGAAGTGGGACTAACTGAGGCGCTCTTGCAGAGAGCCAGCATGAGCTCGACAGGCCGAATGGCCTCCTGTGCTGTAACCATTCTCTGAATTTGAGGAATACAGACCTACATGGGGAAGGACACCTTCATCACTTGAGGTCTTGGTATTTATACTGCATAGTAAGGACATATCAGAAATCATGCTTGACAAATCTTCGAGAATTTTTTGAGGATGTAACTCGTAGAGTGGACAAGGGAAAACCAGTGGATGTGGTGTATTTGGACTTTCAAAAGACTTTTGACCAGGTTCCACACAAGAGATTGGTGTACAAAATTAAAGCACATGGTATTGGAGGTAATGTACTGACGTGGATAGAGAACTGGTTGGCAGACAGGAAGCAGAGAGTCGGGATAAACGGGTCCTTTTCAGAATGATAGGCAGTGACTAGTGGGGTGCCGCAGGGCTCAGTGCTGGGATCCCAGCTATTTACAATATACATTAATGATTTAGATGAAGGAGTTGAGTGTAATACCTCCAAGTTTGCAGATGACACTAAACTGGGTGATGGTGTGAACTGTGAGAGGGATGCCAAGAGGCTGCAGGGGGACTTGGACAGGTTGGGTGAGTGGGTAAACGTATGGCAGATGCAATATAATGTGGATAAATGTGAGGTTATCCACTTTGGTGACAAAAACACAAAGGCAGAATATTATCTGAATGGCGACAGATTAGGAAAAGGGGAGGTGTAACAAGACTTGGGTGTCATGGTACATCAGTCATTGAAAGTTGGCATGCAGATATAGCAAACTGTGAAGAAGGCAAATGGTATGTTGGCCTTCATCGCTAGGGGATTTGAGTATAGGAGCAGCGAGGTTTTACTGCAGTTGTACAGGCCTTAGTGAGGCCTCACCTGGAATATTGTGTTCAGTTTTGATCTCCTAATCTGAGGAAGGATGTTCTTGCTATTGAGGGAGTGCAGCGAAAGTTCACCAGACTGATTCCAGGGATGGCAGGACTGATCTATGAGGAGAGACTGGATCGCCTGTATTCACTGGAGTTTAGAAGAATGAGAGGGGATCTCATAGAAACATATAAAATTCTGACGGGACTGGACAGTTTAAATGCAGGAAGAATGTTCCCGATGTTGGGGAAGTCCAGAACCAGAGGACAAAGTCTAAGGATAAGGGGTAAGCCATTTTGGACTGAGATGAGGAGAAACATCTTCACTGAGAGTGGTTAACCTGTGGAATTCCCTACCTCAGAGAGTTGCTGATGCCAGTTCATTGGATATATTCAAGAGGGAGTTCGATATGGCCCTTACGGCTAAAGGGATCAAGGGGTATGGAGAGAAAGCAGGAAAGGGGTACTAAGGTGAATGATCAGCCATGATCATATTCAATGGTGATACAGGCTCGAAGGGCCGAATGGCCTATTCCTGCACCTATTTTCTATGTAAGAGCTCACTGGGTTGGGGGGGTAATATATTAGCGTGGATAGAGGATTGGCTAACAGAAAGCAGAGAGTTGGGGATAAATAGGTCCTTTTCAGGCTGGCAAACTGTAACTAGTGGGGTGCCACATGGATCAGTGCTGGGGCCTCAACTATTTACAATCTATATTAATGACTTGGATGAAGGGACCGAGTGTAATGTAGCCAAATTTGCTGATGATACAAAGATAGGTGGAAAGCAAGTTGAGGAGGATGCAAAGAATCTACAAAGAGATATAGATAGGCTAAATGGGTGGGCAAAAATTTGGCAGATAGAGTATAATGTGGGAAAATGTGAGGTTATCCACTTTGGTAGGAAAAATAAAAAAGCAAATTATTATTTAAATTAGGAGAGATTACAAAATGTGGTGGTACAGAGGGATCTGGGAGTCCTTGTACATGAAGCACAAAAAGTTAGTATGCAGGTACAGCAAGGAATTAGGAAGGTAAATGAAATGTTGGCCTTTATTTCCAGGGGGATGGAGTATAAAAGTAGGGAGGTATAGTGTGTTGGGAAGACCACACCTGGAGTACTGCGTACAGTTTTGGTCTCCTTATTTAAGGAAGGATATACTTGCACCGGAGGCAGTTCAGAGAAGGTTCACTAGGTCGTTTGCTGAGATGAAGGGGTTGTCATATGAAGAAAGGTTGGGCCTATACTCATTGGAGTTTAGAAGACTGAGGTGATCTTATTGAAATGTATAAGATTCTGAGAGGGCTTGACAGGGTAGATGCAGTGAGTTTCCTCTAGTGGGGGAAATCTAGAACTTGGGGGCATGATTTCAGAATTAGGGGTCGCCAATTTAAAATGGAAATGAGGAATTTCTTCTGAGGGTTGTGAATCTTTGGAATTCTCTACCTCCAGAGAGCTGTGGAGGCTGCACCATTGAATGTATTTAAGGTGGAGATAGATTTTTGAACAATGAGGGAGTCCAGGGTTATGGGGAGCGGGCGGGAAAGTGGAGTTGAGGACCAGAGCAGATCAGCCATGATCTTATTGAATGGCGGAGCAGGCTCGAGGGGCCAAATGTCCTACTCCTGCTCCTATTTCTTATGTTATTATCCCATGAACGAATAAAAAAATATACATTGTTGACTCACTAGTACATGATTGCTGTCATTACATGTTATTTTTACAATCTGCAATGAAAGCACTCCTTTGGTAGGGGGAGTCCAGACAATAAGGTCATAACTTTGAAATTAGAGTTCGGCCCTTCAGGGGTGATGTTGAAAAGCACTTCTTCACACAACGTGTCGTGGAAATCTGGAACAATCCCCTCCCCCCGCCCCAAAAGCTGTTGAGGCTGGGGGTGAATTGAAAGTTTCAAAGCTTAGATTGATCGATTTTTGCTCGGCAGGGGTATTGAGGGTTACCAAGATACAGATCAGCCACAATCTGGTTGTATAGTGGAACCAGCTCGAATAGCTGAATGGCCTCCTCCCTGTTCCTATATTCCTATTACCTGGCACTGCCTTTCAGAAGTTAGGACAAGGAAGTGTGTCATTATTTGCAGGGGTTCCCAAGGAATGTGTCAGCATTAATGAGAGGTGGGGGTGGGGGAGGGGTTCCCTAATTACATTGACAGAATCATTTAATTTATGTGTTAGCTCCAGGCTTTCCCTGCCCTGCCAGCAATGTCAGTTGAAACATGGGGCTGTCCTATCTCATGTGCTTTGTTTATATATTCAATCAAAACTTTCACACAACACCCATTTAGAAACATAGAAACATAGAAAATAGGTGCAGGAGTAGGCCATTCGGCCCTTCTAGCCTGCACCGCCATTCAATGAGTTCATGGCTGAACATGCAACTTCAGTACCCCATTCCTGCTTTCTCGCCATACCCCTTGATCCCCCTAGTAGTAAGGACCTCATCTAACTCCTTTTTGAATATATTTAGTGAATTGACCTCAACAACTTTCTGTGGTAGAGAATTCCACAGGTTCACCACTCTCTGGGTGAAGAAGTTCCTCCGCATCTCGGTCCTAAATGGCTTACCCCTTATCCTTAGACTGTGACCTCTGGTTCTGGACTTCCCCAACATTGGGAACATTCTTCCTGCATCTAACCTGTCTAACCCCGTCAGAATTTTAAATGTTTCTATGAGGTCCCCTCTCATTCTTCTGAACTCCAGTGAATACAAGCCCAGTTGATCCAGTCTTTCTTGATAGGTCAGTCCCGCCATCCCGGGAATCAGTCTGGTGAACCTTCGCTGCACTCCCTCAATAGCAAGAATGTCCTTCCTCAGGTTAGGAGACCAAAACTGTACACAATACTCCAGGTGTGGCCTCACCAATGCCTTGTACAACTGTAGCAACACCTCCCTGCCCCTGTACTCAAATCCCCTTGCTATGAAGGCCAACATGCCATTTGCTTTCTTAACCGCCTGCTCCACCTGCATGCCAACCTTCAATGACTGATGTACCATGACACCCAGGTCTCTTTGCACCTCCCCTTTTCCTAATCTGTCACCATTCAGATAATAGTCTGTCTCTCTGTTTTTACCACCAAAGTGGATAACCTCACATTATACTTCATCTGCCATGCATTTGCCCACTCACCTAACCTATCCAAGTCGCTCTGCAGCCTCACAGCATCCTCCTCGCAGCTCACACTGCCACCCAACTTAGTGTCATCTGCAAATTTGGAGATACTACATTTAATCCCCTCATCTAAATCATTAATGTACAGTGTAAACAGCTGGGGCCCCAGCACAGAACCTTGCGGTACCCCACTAGTCACTGCCTGCCATTCTGAAAAGTACCCATTTACTCCTACTCTTTGCTTCCTGTCTGACAACCAGTTCTCAATCCATGTCAGTACAATACCCCCAATCCCATGTGCTCTAACTTTGCACATCAATCTCTTGTGTGGGACCTTGTCGAACGCCTTCTGAAAGTCCAAATATACCACATCAACTGGTTCTCCCTTATCCACTCTACTGGAAACATCCTCAAAAAATTCCAGAAGATTTGTCAAGCATGATTTCCCTTTCACAAATCCATGCTGACTTGGACCTATCATGTCACCTCTTTCCAAATGCACTGCTATGACATCCTTAATAATTGATTCCATCATTTTACCCACTACCGATGTCAGGCTGACTGGTCTATAATTCCCTGTTTTCTCTCTCCCTCCTTTTTTTAAAAAGTGGGGTTACATTGGCTACCCTCCACTCCATAGGAACTGATCCAGAGTCAATGGAATGTTGGAAAATGACTGTCAATGCATGCACTATTTCCAAGGCCACCTCCTTAAGTACTCTGGGATGCAGTCCATCAGGCCCTGGGGATTTATCGGCCTTCAATCCCATCAATTTCCCCAACACAATTTCCCGGCTAATAAGGATTTCCCTCAGTTCCTCCTCCTTACTAGACCCCCCGACCCCTTTTATAACCGGAAGGTTGTTCGTGTCCTCCTTCGTGAATACCGAACCAAAGTACTTGTTCAATTGGTCGGCCATTTCTTTGTCCCCCGTTATGACTTCCCCTGATTCTGACTGCAGGGGACCTACGTTTGTCTTTACTAACCTTTTTCTCTTTACATATCTATAGAAACTTTTGCAATCCGTCTTAATGTTCCCTGCAAGCTTCTTCTCATACTCCATTTTCCCTGCCCTAATCAAACCCTTTGTCCTCCTCTGCTGAGTTCTAAATTTCTCCCAGTCCCCAGGTTCTCTGCTATTTCTGGCCAATTTGTATGCCACTTCCTTGGCTTTAATACTATCCCTGATTTCCCTTGATTGCCACGGTTGAGCCACCTTCCCTTTTTTATTTCTATGCCAGACAGGAATGTACAATTGTTGTAGTTCATCCATGCGGTCTCTAAATGTCTGCCATTGCCCATCCACAGTCAACCCCTTAAGTATCATTCGCCAATCCATCCCAGCCAATTCACGCCTCATACCTTCAAAGTTAGCCTTCTTTAAGTTCTGGACCATGGTCTCTGAATTAACTGTTTCATTCTCCATCCCAATGCAGAATTCCACCATATTATGGTCACTCTTCCCCAAGGGCCCTCGCACAACGAGATTGCTAATTAATCCTCTCTCATTACATAACACCCAGTCTAAGATGGCCTCCCCCCTAGTTGGTTCCTCGACATATTGGTCTAAAAAACCATCCCTTATGCACTCCAGAAAATCCTCCTCCACCGTATTACTTCCAGTTTGGTTAGCCCAATCTATGTGCATATTAAAGTCACCCATTATAACTGCTGCACCTTTATTGCACGCACCCCTAATTTCCTGTTTGATGCCCTCCCCAACATCACTACTACTGTTTGGAGGTCTGTGCACAACTCCCACTAACGTTTTTTGCCCTTTGGTGTTCTGCAGCTCTACCCATATAGATTCCACATCATCCAAGCTAATGTCCTTCCTAACTATTGCCTTAATCTCCTCCTTAACCAGCAATGCTACCCCACCTCCTTTTCCTTTTATTCTATCCTTCCTGAATGTTGAATACCCCTGGATGTTGAGTTCCCAGCCCTGCTCATCCTGGAGCCACGTCTCTGTAATCCCAATCACATCATATTTGTTAACATCTATTTGCACAGTTAATTCATCCACCTTATTGCGATACTCCTTGCATTAAGACACAAAGCCTTTAGGCTTGTTTTTTTAACACCCTCTGTCCTTTTAGAATTTTGCTGTACAATGGCCTTTTTTGTTCTTTGCCTTGGGTTTCTCTGCCCTCCACTTTTCCTCATCTCCTTTCTGTCTTTTGTTTTTGCCTCCTTTTTGTTTCCCTCTATCTCCCTGCATTGGTTCCCATCCCCCTGCCATATTAGTTTAACTCCTCCCCAACAGCACTAGCAAACACTCCCCGGAGGACATTGGTTCCGATTCTGCCCAGGTGCAGACCGTCCGGATTGTACTGGTCCCACCTCCCCCAGAACCGGTTCCAATGCCCCAGGAATTTGAATCCCTCCCTGCTGCACCCTGTTGAAGTTCTATGGATATGGTCATTTCTGCCATCAGACTCTGAGTGGTAGGAAGCCCTTCTTCTGGTCATGCTCATGTAGAACCCTTCCACTGGTTGCCACTAACCTAGACCTACTCATACTCCCCTACTTTGCCAGAGGGTGCTTTTCTTTTTTTCCCTTTCTGATCCCATAGAGAACCACAGAAGTTTACTGTGCAGTCGGGAAGCCATTTAACCCATCAATAATGGCTCTTTGATGGAGCGATCCAAATGTTCCCACCAATGTTCCCTTTCATTTTTTTTTAAGGTGCATGTGGCCCCTTCAAAATACCGCGCATGCGCGTTTTTTCCCATTTAAAGCCAGTGGGCCAGCTGCACGGGAGCTCCAGAGCACTGTGCAGCTTAAAGGGAACATTGAATCCCATTGTACTACACCCTCACCATTTCCCTATAGCTGCATCTGCTTCAAATATTCATCCAATTTTCCCTTCAAGATGCAGAGCTCTCTCTGTGGAAAATGTGGAAAAGCATTCCATGCTTCACCAACCCTCTGCAAATAAATCTCTCCTAACCTCGCTCCTCACTCTCTTAGTGATTGTGTTCAATTGATGACCCCTTGTCATTGACTCCTCAACCACAGGAAATAATGTTTTCCTATTCACTTATCAAAACACTTCAGAATTCAAAAAAAAACTCTATTAAATCTCCTCTTAAGCTTGTATACTCCAGTGGAAATAGTCCCAATATTTCAAGTCTCTTGTCATAACTGCAGTTTCCCATCCTTGGCATATAAAACATAGAGGAGAACACAGAACTTATCAGGCATGTCAAGGCTGTATGCTGTCTGTGCCTTTAATGTCCTCTATCTGTGGCCTAACCAATGTTATTACAATATTATCATCACTTCTTTACTCTTGTACTTTGCGCCCCTACATATAAAGCCCAAAAGAGATATCATTTTTTGCGTTTGCCTGCACTTTCAGCTCCAGGGAATTATGTATGTGAATGTCTAATTCCCCTCCCGGTATATTTACATTCTCACTCCCACTGTCTCTTGCAAGAACTGGAGGAAAATATTTAGGGCCTGAAACTGCTGCAAGACTGAGTCCGGGAATACCGATATCAGTAGCCATTTGACGGGAGCTCGTTGGCCACTGCACTCCACAGCATGACCGCCGATTTGAGGTGCTAACGGGCCTTAACATGAGGGGCAATTTCAGCCCCTTAATGTCTCGACCATACCTTAATCTTCCACAATTAGGTTCTCTTCTCCATCCTTGAGCAGTTCCACCCTCCCTTTAACCATTCAGCAAGAGATAGCAAGAGTTTCTATCGGTATATAAAAAGGAAAAGAGTGGCTAAAGTAAATGTTTGTCCCTTAGAGGATGAGACTGGGGAACATGGGGATGGCAGAACATGGGGATGACAGCTCAAATTTCCTGCCAAACATTTTTTTTTGCTGCATAGACACATGCTAGCGCTTCCTTTTCTACCATCCCGTAGCCCCTTTCTGCCTGGGACAGACTTCTGGAGGCACAAGCTACCGGCTGTAACTGACCATAGGCATTCACATGCTGCAACACACCTGACCCCATAGGACAATGCATCGCACGTTAGAACAAGTTTCTTACACGGGTCATATAACGTTGACAGTTTGTTAGAGCACGCAACTTATGTTCCATCAAAAGCCCTTTCCTCGATAACCCCCAGACCCAATCGCGACCTTTGCGTAGCAGCAGGTGTAGCGGCTCTAACAGCGTGCTCAATTTGGGAAGAAAGTTGCCAAAATAGTTCAGGAGCCCCAGGAACAAACACAGCTCTGTCAAGTTATGGGGTCTGGGTGCTCTCTGGATCGCTTCCGTTTTAAACGCAGTGGGTCTGATTCCCGTTTGCTGCTACCCTCCTCCCCAGGAATTCTATCTCTGGAGCTAAGAAGACGCACTTTGCCTTTTTCAGTCGCAGCTCGACCCGGTCCAGTCTGCGTAGCACCTCCTCCAGGTTGTGGAGGTGGTGTTAAGTATCACGACCCGTGATGAGGATGTCATCTTGAAAAACCACCATCCTTGGAATTGACTTGAGGAGGCTTTCCATTTTTCGCTGAAAGATCGCGGCGGCCGAACAAATCCCGAACAGACATCTGTTATACTCAAACAACCCCTTGTGTATCGTGATGGTGGTCAGCTTCTTCGACTCACTCGCCAGCTCCTGAGTCATGTAAGCTGAGGCCAGGTCCAATTTTGAAAAATGTTTGCCACGGATAGCATCGCAAAGAGGTCCTCCGCTCTCGGTAGCGGGTACTGGTCTTGGAGTGACACCCGATTGATGATGGCCTTGTAATCGCCACATATCCTGACCGACCCATCCGCCTTGAGCACCGGCATGATCGGGCTTGCCCAGTGACTGAATTTGACTGGCGAGATGATGCCTTCCCTCAGCAGGCGGTCCAATTCGCATTCTATCGTTTCCCGCATCACGTACGGCAACGCTCTGACCTTGTGGTGTACTGGCCTGGCATCCAGGTTTATGTGAATTACTACCTTGGCCCCCATGAAAGTACTGATGCCGGATTGAAATAATGAGTCAAATTTGTCCAGGATCTGTGAGCATGATACTCGCTCCACAGAAGAAATTGCATTGATATCGCCCATTTCCAGTTCATGACAGCAAGCAAACTCCTCCCCAGTACTGCGGGGCCGTCCCCCGGGACAATCCAGAGTGGCAACCTGTTCTCCGAATCTTTGTGGGTCACGACTACCGTGACGCTGCCAAGCATCGGAATGATCTTTGTATATGTCCATAGCTGTCGGTAATAATTTTGGCCTCCTGGCCTTGGACACCCACAACCTTTCAAATTGTTTGATACTCATCAGGGACTGGCTGGCCCCCGTGTCGAGCTCCATTAATACTGGGATGCCACTGAGGAGCACTTTCATCAATATCAGTGGCGTCCTGGTATATGAACTGTATATGTGCTCCACATGAACTCGCTGAACTTCAGCTTCCAGCGATTTCCCCCAGTATTCATTTGGCCTCGTAGGGCTTACATCGGGCCCGTCCTCCTCATACATCAACCTGGCTGCAGGCTTCCTGCACATACGTGCCAATTGACCACTGACATTGCAGTTTCTGCAGGCATATTGCTGATACCTGCAAGCTCTGGCTGGGTGTTTGCCTCCACATCTCCAGCATGAGCTGGAGGCCCTGTTGTTGGAAACAAAAGGTCCATTACCAGTCAATCGTCTCTGACTGTCTGTAACTGTCCTTAAGCGCACCATTGATGGCCCCATTACTGGCTGCATTGTCCATTGCGATGGCATGAATCGCCGTTCAGCTAGCCATTGTCTCTGTTGAATTCCCCCTTTGGGTTCGACTACATGCAGGGGCATGTCCGATTGCCCTTGGCTGCCTAGAGAACTGTGTGCCACGTTAACAATGTTGACTCCTTGGTTGTTTGCAGCATTTGAGGCAAGATTTTTGTCATACATCATTCTGGTCTCTTCCTCCCCTGAGATAAATGTCTGGGCTATCAGCTGTCGCTTCCAAGGTCAAGTCTTTGGTCTCAATCAGTTTCCTGAAAACCCCAGCGTGCCTGATGCCCTCAATAAAAAAAAGTCTTGCAGCATCTCCGCTCTGCATGCATCTGTGAACTTACATAGGCTCGCCAGTCGCCGGAGATCTGCCACGAAGTCAGGAACGCTTTGCCCTTCTCGCCGCCGTTGCGTGTAAAACCGGTGTCTCACCACGTGCATGCTGCTCGCCGGTTTAAGGTGTTCCCCGATCAACTTACTGAGCTCTTCGAACATCTTGTCCGCCGGCTTCTCTGGCACTAGAAGGTCCTTCATCAGGGAGTACGTTCTGGATCCACAAACCATCAGGAGATGAGCCCTGCGTTTGTCGGCCGAATCCTGTCCCAACCATTCCTTAGTGACAAAACTTTGCTGTAGTCTCTCAATAAAGTCCTCCCAATCATCACCAACACAGTACCTCTCTTCTGTGCTGCTAGTGGCCATGATCACATGGTTTAAATCCCAGTTTCTTGTCGCCAATGATATGTCCTTACTGTACAGTATAAATGCACACGAGGCCCATACTTGAGAAAAGATCACTCTGTCACCAGTTACCTTTATTACCAAGACCTCAAGTGATGAAGGTGGGTGGAGCTTCCCCTTTTATACCTGAAAGTCCAGGTTAGGAGTGTCTCCCACAAGTTCACCCCCTTGTGGTCACTGTTCTCAAGGTGTACAACTTGGGTCAGCTTATTGATGAGTTACAATGATAGTTGAACACATGACAGAATCGGCACAAGTAACTACATTTAAAGCACCAAGCACCAAACAAAGCACAAAAAAGTAATAAGCAATTAATTAACAAATAAAATAGAAGGATCCCAGCCCCTAAAGTACCAAGACCAAAGTAATAAGCAATCAGTAAATTACAAATAAAAAAAATAGAAGGAACCCTACACCTAAAGCACCAAAATCAATCAGTAAATAACAAATAAAAAATAGAAGTCCTACCTTAGGGAACGCAGCAGGCTGCCGATGAGGGAGCCCATTCGGCCAGGGCTCGGGACGGCGTGCTCCAGCAGAAACGGCCTGCCAGGAGGCTACAGCACATGCGCGCAGACTCGCGCGCGCAACAGTCCGGGACCTGGCTCCGCCCCCAATCCATTGGGCCATGCTGCACCACGACAGAGGAGAGGCTGTGGTGTGGCCAGAATAGGGAGGTCTTTTTTTGGCACACTTGGAGGCGGACAAAAGCGGTGCATCTCGAGTGAGGGCGCCAGAAGAAGTGAGGGAAATTTGGGCCCTATGTGGGGGCTTGACAAGTTGGAAGCAGAGAGGATGTTTCCACTGATGAGGGAGACTAGAACTAGAGGGCATGATCTTAAAATAAGGGGCTGCCCATTTAAAACTGAGACGAGGAGAAATTTCTTCTGAGGGTTGTAAATCTGAGGAATTCGCTGCCTCAGAGAGCTGTGGAAGCTGGGACATTGAATAAATTTAAGACAGAAATAGACAGTTTCTTCAACGATAAGGGGTTATGGTGAGTGGGCGGGAAGTGGAGCTGAGTCCATGATCTTATTGAATGGCAGAGCAGGCTCGAGGGTCTGTATGGTCTCCTCCTGTTCCTATTTCTTATGTTCTTATTCCTTTTTATATGCTTATAAAAGCCCTCGCTATTCTCTTATATTACAGTTTCAGAGGAAGCAGAGCATTTTCATCTAATCTAATCTCCCAAATGCACTTTCTATAGTCTTCACAGTTACCTTCAGTAAACTTTGTCCCATACCTGTCAGCTGTGGCTCAGTGGGTTGCACCCTCGCCTCTGAGTCAGAAGGTTGTGGGTTCAAGTCCCACTCCAGAGACTTGAGCACAAAAATCTAAGCTGACACTGCAGTGCATTGCTGAGGGAGTGATGCACTGTCGAAGGTGCCGTCTTTTGGATGAGATGTTAAACCTAAGGCCTCATCTGCCCCCTCAGTTGGACGTAAAAGATCCCATGGCACTATTTCAAAGAAGGACGGGGGAGTTATCTCCAGTGTCCTGGCCAACACTTATCCCTCAATCAACATCACTAAAACAGATTATCTGCTCATTATCACATTGCTGTTTGTGGGCGCTTACTGTGTGCAAATGGATGCCGTGTTTCCTGCATTACAACAGTGACTTCACTTCAAAAAGTAGTTAATTGGCTGTAAAGTGCTTTGGAACGTCCTGAGGTCATGAAAAGTGCTCAATAAATGCAAGCCTTTTTCTTTTCTATGTCTATTTTTAGCTTCAGTTTAGATTTAATCTTCCTAGTTATCGACATAACACTTTGATGCATTTAATTTTTTATCTTGTTGGAATCTATTTATTTTTTTACTCCATCCATCTCATATTTCCCACTGTTGGCTATCTGCTAATATTTCTGCTCAGTTCATTTGGAACCGTTCCCTTTTAATCTTGCTGAGTTTTGCTTTATTCCTGACCAGCACCTTTTGACCTTTCTTCATCTTTCTCTATTGCATTAAACCTAACTATATTGTGGTCACACTTTCTCAATTGTTCTCCTACTCTTGCATCAGTTATTGCCCCCATTAAGCTCCAAGAATTAAATCAAGTCATACTGCTTGTTGGACTAGATGCTCTAAAACGAGCCAACCACTTATCTAAGCTGTTCCAGTACAGATGCAACACTGGCGTCTACTCAACAATGTGGAAATTGTCTCCGAATGATTTGTCCACAAAAAGCAGGAAAAGTTCAACCTAACCAATTACCGCCCCATCAGCCCACACCCAAACATCAGCAAAGTGATGGAAGGAGCCGGCAACAGTGCTTTCGAGCGGCACTTATCAATAACCTCAGCTTGGGTTCCGCCAAAATCTCTTGGCTCCAGATTTCAACCATGATTCGCTCCCAACAGCTGCTGCATCAGTACTCCATGTTGAACACCACTTGGAAGAAGCACTAAGGGTAGCAAGGGCACAGAATGTACTCTGGGTGGGGGACTTCAAAGTCCATCGCCAAGAGTGACTTGGAAGCACCATTACTGACTGAGCGGGCCGAGTCCTCAAGGATATAGTTGCCAGACTGGGCCTGCAGCAGGTGGTGAGCGAACCAACACAAGGGGAAAAACTCACTAGACCTCGTCCTCACCAATCTACCTGTCGCAGATGCATCTGTCCATGACAGCATTGGTAGCAGTGACCACCGTGCAGCCCTTGTGGAGACGAAATCCAGTCTTCAGACTGAGGACACCCTCCATCGTGCTGTGTGGCACTACCACCGTGCTAAATGGGATAAATTCAGAACAGATCTAGCAGCTCAAAACTTGGGCATCCATGAGGCGCCATGGGTCATCAGCAGCAAAATTGTATTCCACCACAATCTGTGACCTCATGGCCTGGCATATCTTTCACTCTACCATTACCAGCAAGCCAGGGGACCGACCCTGGTTCAATAAGGAGTGCAGAAGAGCATGCCAGGAACAGCACTAGGTGTACCTAAAAATGAGGTACCAACCTGGGGAAGATGCAACGCAACTAGATGCATGCTGAACAACAGAAGCAGCATGCTATAGACAGCTAAGCGATCCCACAATCAACATATCAGATCAAAGCTCTGCAGTCCTGCCCCATCCAGTTGCGAATGGCGGTGGACAATAAAACAACTAACGGGGGGAGGAGGCTCCATAAATATCCTCAATCTCAATGGTGGCCGAGCCCAGCACGCGAGTACAAAAGGCAAGGCTGAAGCGTTTGCAACCATCTTCAGCCAGAAGTGCTGAGTGGATGAACCATATCGGCCTCCTCCTGAGGCCCCCACCATCACAGAAGCCAGTTTTCAGCCAATTCGATTCACTCCACGTGATATCCAGAAATGGCTGAGTGCACTGGATACAGCAAAGGCGATGGGCCCCAACAACATCCTGGCTGTTGTGCTGTGAAGACTTGTGTTCCAGAACTAGCTGCACCTCTAGCCAAGTTGTTCCAGTACATCTACAACACTGACATCTATCCAACAATGTGGAAAACTGCCCAGGTATTCCTGTCCACAAAGCAGGATAAATCCAATCTGTCAAATTACCACCCATCAGTCTACTCAATCATGCGATGGAAGGTGTCGGCGAAAGTGCTATGAAGTGACACTTACTCATCATTAACCTGCTCACCGATGTTCAATTTGGGATTATGCCAGAACCACTTGGCTCAAGACCTCATTACAGCCTTGGTTCAAACATGGGCACCAGAGCTGAATTTCAGACGTGAGGTGAGGGTGACTGCCCTTGACATCGGGACAGCATTTGACCGAATGTGGCATTAAGGAGTCCTAGTAAAATTGAAATCGATGGGAATCGGGGAAAACTCTCCACTGGCTGGAGTCATACCGAGCAGAAAGGAAGATGGTTGTGGTTGTTGAAGGTCAATCATCACAGCCCCAGGACATTGCTGCAGAAGTTTCTCAGGGCAGTGTCCTCAGCCCAAACATCTTCAGCTGCTTCATCAATGACCTTCCCTCCATCATAAGGTCAGAAGTGGGGATGTTCGCTGATGACTACACAGCGTTCAGTGCCATTCGCAGCTCCTCAGATAATGAAGAGTCCATGCCCTAATGCAGCAAGATTTGGATGGCATTCAGGCTTAGGCTGATAAATGGCAAGTAACATGCGCACCACACAAGTGCCAGACAATGACCATCTCCAACAAGCGAGAGTCTAACCATCACCCCTTAACATTCATTACCATCATCGAATCTCCCACCATAAACATCCTGGAGGTCACCATTGACCAGAATCTTAATAGACCAACCCCATAAATACTGTCACTACAGTAGCAGGTCATAGGCTGGGTATTCTGCAGTGAGTGCCTCACCTCCTGACACCCCATAGTCATTGCCTAGCACTTGTGTGGTGCGCATGTTACTTGCCATTTATCAGCCCAAGGCACAAGTCAGAAGTGTGATGAAATACTCTCCATTTACCTTGATGAGTGCAGCTCCAACAACACTCAAGAAGCTCGCCACCATCCAGTACAAAGCAGCCCACTTGATTGGCATCCCATCCACCACCTTAAACATTCACTCCCTCCATCACCGATGTACCGTGGCTGCAGTGTGTACCATCTATAAGATGCTATACAGCAACTCACCTAGGCTTCTTCGGCAGCATCTTCCAAAACCGCGACCTCTACCACCTGGGAGGACAACGGCATCAGGCACATGGGAGCACCATCCCCCCCCCCCCCCCCCCCCGCCACCCCCACCCCAAGTTACACACCATCCTGACTTGGAAGTATATCGCTGTTTGTTCATCGTTGCTGGGTCAAAATCCTGGAACTTCTTCCCTTACTGCACTGTGGAAATATCTTCACCAGAAGGACTACAATGGATCAAGAAGGTGGCTCACCACCACCTTCTCGAGGGCAATTAGGGACGGGCAATACATACTGGCCATTCCAGAGACGCCCACATGCCAGGAACAATTTTTTATTTTAAAAACACAAGCTGAGTTCTAGAGGTAAGATTAGATTGTCTTAAGACATCTGGAGGATCCACTGCAAATCTCCAAGACGACTTTTTTCAAAACCTGTGACCTCCACCACTAGAAGGACAAGGGCAGCAGGTGCATCACGTTCAAGTTCCAGTTCACGTCACAGAGCTTCATTACCTGGAAATGTATCTCCGTTGCTTCACTGTTGCTGGGTCAAAATCCTGGAACTCCAAACCTCAGCATTGTGGGTGTACCTTCACCACACGGACTGCAGCGATGCAAGAATGCAGTTCACCATCACCTTCTCGAGCAACTAGGGATAGACAATAAATGCTGGGCTTGCCAGCGATGCCAACATCCTGAGAATTATTTTTTTTTAATTCTGCATCCTCCTGATTAGTGGTTGAAAATCATTGTGGGACCTTGCACATATGATGGGCTAGTCCAGTGTCCATATATTTTGCAGTTGTCTTTTGACTTGCAGCTTTGCGTAGTGCTCTGTTTATTTGTGTTGTATAGATACCACTTCATGCAGAAATATGCATTCTTATAATTGCTACATAACCAAGCCTCCTGTAACTTGAGTTTTTCCCCTGTGTACATTTGCGTGCGTTATTTGGCCGGCACTTCAGACCCGAGCCATTCAATTCTATTTTCACTTCTTTCTCTTTTTCTTTTATCTCTCTCCCTCCCTGACCAGTCTCTCCTGCCTTTCAACTCTCCTCTCTCGGATACTCTGTCCTCCCAAATCCCTACCCCAGCCCTTCATTACACTTCGACCTTCCTACTCTCCTGCCGCCGTCGCAGGCTCGACTCGCTCTTAGATAAGCCTGCAGCTTCTCTCTGTGCCTCTCTTGGTATGCTCCGAAGGGCCCACCGTGGCACTCGTCACTGTCTCCTCAGGGGTAGTGTCACCAACGGTCCCATCCCACTCTCCCACAGACCTTGCAGCTCAGCTTGCCCACGGGAACTAATCTTGCCAATATCCTCCCCGTCCAACTCATCCCTCCAAGCGTTGACCCTGCAGATGCTGACAGTAGATTGGCCATCACCGACCCTCTCCGCATCTCCCCCGAGAACGTCCGTTCACTTGCGAACAAGGCCCTTGCCATCCATGAGCTTATTGTGGATGTTGGCATCGACATCATGGCCCTGATGGAAACTTGGCTGAGGGGTGATGACATCTTACTTTTAAATGGAGCCTCATTGTCTGGCTATACATTCCAGCACTTGCCACGCCCAGACCACTGTGGTGGTGGTGTGGCTCTTATCACCAAATCATACCTTGGTCTGTCTCCCTACTCCACCGGCACCTTCTCCTCCTTTGAACATCTCACCTTATTCCACCCCTCTCACTTCTCATTTAAAATTCTCCTTCTCCACCGCCCACCCAAGCACAATAAAAATGTAATGACGGATATATCCTCACTGCTTTCCTCCCTCAGCCTCTGCACCCAGCGACTTCTCATCCTCGGTGATTTCAACCTCCATCTCAATTCATCATGCTGTCTCTCCACTGAGTTCACTACTCTCCTATCCTCCCTTAATATCTCTCTCCATGTGAACTCCCCAACCCATATTCACGGCCTCTCCCTTGACCTTGCCATCTCTCATGGCCTCGCTATTCCTATTGCAGATCAGGTAATCTCTGACCATTTCCTTATATCGCACTCCACCCACATCCCCCTTCCCCCAACCAACCCTACTTCCTTCTACATCTGATGTCCTGGGGGTAACATTTGCTAATGCAGTTCGGAGTGTTTAAACTAATATGGCAGGGGGATGGGAACCTATGCAGCGAGACAGGGCGAAGTAATATAGAGTCAGAAACACATGGTAGAAAGGTAAAAAGCAATAGTGGAAGGCCAAGTAAACAAAGGCAAGAAACAAACCTAAAGGCTTTGTGTCTTAATGCAAGGAGTATCCGCAATGAGGTGTATGAATTAATTGTGCAAATAGATGTTAACAGATATGATGTGATTGGGATTACAGAGACGTGGCTCCAGGATGATCAGGGCTGGGAACTCAACATCCACGGGTATTCAACATTCAGGAAGGATAGAATAAAAGGAAAAGGAGATGGGGTAGTATTGCTGGTTAAAGAGGAGTTTAATGCAATAGTTAGGAAGGAAATTAGCTTGGATGATGTGGAATCTATATGGGTAGAGCTGCAGAACACCAAAGGGCAAAAAGCGTTAGTGGGAGTTGTGTACAGACCTCCAAACAGTAGTAGTGATGTTGGGGAGGGCATCAAACAGGAAATTAGGGGTGCATGCAATAAAGATGCAGCAGTTATCATGGGTGACTTTAATATGCATACAGATTGGGCTAACCAAACTGGAAGCAATACGGTGGAGGAGGATTTCCTGGAGTGCATAAGGGATGGTTTTCTAGACCAATATATCGAGGAACCAACTAGGGGGGAGGCCATCTTAGACTAGGTGTTGTGTAATGAGAGAGGATTAATTAGCAATCTTGTTGTGCGAGGCCCCTTGGGGAAGAGTGACCATAATATGGTGGAATTCTACATTAGGATGGAGAATGAAACCGTTAATTCAGAGATCATGGTCCAGAACTTAAAGAAGGGTAACTTTGAAAGTCTGAGGCGTGAATTGGCTAGGATAGATTGGCGAATGATATTTAAGGGGTTGACAGTGGATGGGCAATGGCAGACATTTAGAGACCGCATGGATGAACTACAACAATTGTACATCCCTATCTGGCGTAAAAATAAAAAAGGGAAGGTGGCTCAACCGTGGCTATCAAGGGAAATCAGGGATAGTATAAAAGCCAAGAAAGTGGCATACAAATTGGCCAGAAATAGCAATGAATCCGGGGACTGGGAGGAATTTAGAACTCAGCAGAGAACAAAGGGTTTGATTAGGGCAGGGAAAATAGAGTACGAGAGGAAGCTTGCAGGGAACATTAAGACGGACTGCAAAAGCTTCTATAGATATGTAAAGAGAAAAAGGTTAGTAAAGACAAACGTAGGTCCCCTGCAATCAGAATCAGGGGAAGTTATAACGGGGAACAAAGAAATGGCAGACCAATTGAACAAGTACTTTGGTTCGGTAGTCACTAAGGAGGACACAAACAACCTTCCGGATATAAAAGTAGTCAGAGGGTCTAGTAAGAAGGAGGAACTGAGGGAAATCCTTATTAGTCAGGAAATTGTGTTGGGGAAATTGATGGGATTGAAGGCCAATAAATTCCCAGGGCCTGATGGACTGCATCCCAGAGTACTTAAGGAGGTGGCCTTGGAAATAGCGGGTGCATTGACAGTCATTTTCCAACATTCCATAGACTCTGGATCAGTTCCTTTGGAGTGGAGGGTAGCCAATGTAACCCCACTTTTTAAAAAAGGAGGGAGAGAAAAAACAGGGAATTATAGACCGGTCAGCCTGACCTCAGTAGTGGGTAAAATGATGGAATCAATTATTAAGGATGTCATAGCAGTGCATTTAGAAAGAGGTGACATGATAGGTTCAAGTCAGCATGGATTTGTGAAAGGGAAATCATGCTTGACAAATCTTCTGGAATTTTTTGAGGATGTTTCCAGTAGAGTGGACAAGGGAGAACCAGTTGATGTGGTGTATTTGGACTTTCAGAAAGCTTTCGACAAGGTCCCACACAAGAGATTAATGTGCAAAGTTAAAGCACATGGGATTGGGGGTAGTGTGCTGACGTGGATTGAGAACTGGTTGTCAGACAGGAAGCAAAGAGTAGGAGTAGATGGGTACTTTTCAGAATGGCAGGCAGTGACTAGTGGGGTACCGCAAGGTTCTGTGCTGGGGCCCCAGCTATTTACATTGTATATTAATGATTTAGACGAGGGGATTAAATGTAATATCTCCAAATTTGCGAATGATACTAAGTTGGGTGGCAGTGTGAGCTGCGAGGAGGATGCTATGAGGCTGCAGAGTGAGTGGGTAAATGCATGGCAGATGAAGTATAATGTGGATAAATGTGAGGTTATCCACTTTGGTGGTAAAAACAGAGACAGACTATTATCTGAATGGTGACAGATTAGGAAAAGGGGAGGTGCAACGAGACCTGGGTGTCATGGTACATCAATCATTGAAGGTTGGCATGCAGGTACAGCAGGCAGTTAAGAAAGCAAATGGCATGTTGGCCTTCATAGCGAGGGGATTTGAGTACAGAGGCAGGGAGGTGTTGCTACAGTTGTACAGGGCCTTGGTGAGGCCACACCTGGAGTATTGTGTACAGTTTTGGTCTCCTAACTTAAGGAAGGACATTCTTGCTATTGAGGGAGTGCAGCGAAGGCTCACCAGACTGATTCCCGGGATAGTGGGACAGACATATCAAGAAAGACTGGATCAACTGGACTTGTATTCACTGGAGTTCAGAAGAATGAGAGGGGATCTCATAGAAACATTTAAAATTCTGACGGGTTTAGACAGGTTAGATGCAGGAAGAATGTTCCCAATGTTGGGGAAGTCCAGAACCAGGGGTCACAGTCGAAGGATAAGGGGTAAGCCATTTAGGACCGAGATGAGGAGAAACTTCACCCAGAGTGGTGAACCTGTGGAATTCTCTACCATGAAAGTTGTTGAGGCCAATTCACTAAATATATTCAAAAAGGAGTTAGATGTAGTCCTTACTACTAGGGGGATCAAGGGGTATGGCGAGAAAGCAGGAATGGGGTACTGAAGTTGCATATTCAGCCATGAACTCATTGAATGGCGGTGCAGGCTCGAAGGGCCGAATGGCCTACTCTTGCACCTATTTTCTATGTCTATGTTTCTGTCTGCCCCTGGAAAAAAACTCTCTCCAAACTCTCTTACAACTGCACTTATCCACTCCAATCTGTCCAGCCTTTGTCCCTCCATTCACCATGATATTTCTGCAGCCACCGATCTGCTCATCCACACCCTCATCACCACCTTTGTTACCCTACTCTCTATTAAAACAATTATTCTCTCTCACCCTGGCTTTTCCCCCTGGTGCGACCCTCATCTTCATTTCCTCAAGTCAAGGGGTGCAGATTTAAACGGATGTGTTGGACAACAGGTTTAGCCATTCACTGCCAGATCTGTCTGGACCATATAAAGCATTATCGGGTTTGACTCTTGTCTGCCAATACTGTTCACTATTCCAGGACAGATAACCCCCGGCTACTATTCTCAACTGCTTCTTAAACCCCTCTCCCCTGTCTCCACCACACTCCCCTACAAAAACAAGGGCAAGGAGCTCATGGACTTCTTTGTCTCAAAGATTAGGACCATCCGATCAGCTGCCTCTGCCAGTTCCCTTCCATCCCTTAGCCCACCGGACCCAACTTCCTCTGAGGTTCCCCCTGCCCTAACCCTGAACACTCAGCTCTCTCCAGTTTCTCTCTGATCTTCCCTCTTGACCCCTTCATGCTCATCTTGTCCATGAGACCCACTTCCTGCTCCTTTGACCTATTCCCACTAAACTGCTGACCACCCAACTTCCTTTTCTGTCTCCCATGTTAGCCGACATTGTTAATGGTTCTCTCTCTCAGGTACTGTCCCCCTCTCCCTCAAATCTGCTGTCATCACCCATCTCCTCAAAAAAACAACCCTTGACCCCACTGTGCTTGCAAATGACAAACCCATCTCCAACTTCCCTTTCCTCTCAAGTCCTTGAACATGTTGCCACCTAAATCCGTACCCATCTTTCCCGGAACTCCATGTTTGAATCCCTTCAATCTGGTTTCTGCCCCTGCCACAGTACTGAAACGGCTCTCAGCAAAGTCACAAATGACATCCTTTGTGACTGTGACAAACTGTCCCTCCTTGTCCTTCTCGACCTGCCTGCTGCCTTTGACATGGTTGATCACTCCATCCTCCTCCAACACCTCTCCACCACCATCCAGCTGGGTGGCTCTGCACCCGCCAGGTTCCAGTTTTATTTATCCAATCGTAGCCAGAAAAACACCTAGAAACATAGAAAAAAAACATAGACATCTACAGCGCTGAAGGAGGCCATTTCGGCCCATTGTATCCACGCCAGCCAACAAAGCCGCACGGTCCTCAGTCAGCAGCCCTGAAGGTTACGTATAAACCAATGAGCAATGGCAGAAACAAAGAGCACCCAGCCCAACCAGTCCGCCCCACTGCGACACCCCTTACAGTGAAACATTCTACACTCCACCCAACTGGAGCCATGTAATCTGCTGGGAAAGGCAAAAGCCAGATTAAAAATCCAGGCCAATTGGGGAAAAAAAAATCTGGGAAAATTCCTCTCCGACCCATCCAGGTGATCAAAACTAGTCCAGGAGATCACCCTGGCCGTATTCGATTCCCTTCAGTACTTACCATCGTATCCCCGCCAACCAACAAGAGGTTATCCCGTCTAATCCCAATTACCAGCTCTAGATCCGTAACCCTACAGGTTATAGCACTTTAAGTGCCCATCCAACAGTCCAGGCAGTGAGTTCCAGATCCCAACAACCCTCTGCGTGAAGAGCCCCCCGCCCTCAAATCCCCTCTGAACCTTCCACCAACCCCTTAAAGTGGCTAGTTGGATCCAAAATTGGCTTAGAGGTAGGAAGCAAAGGGTAAGGGTTGATGGATGTTTTTGTGACTGGAAGGATGTTTCCAGTGAGGTTCTGCAGGGCTCAGTACTGGGTCCCTTGCTTTTTGTGGTATATATCAATGATCTAGATTTGAATATAGGGAGTATGATTAAGAAGTTTGCAGATTACACTAAAATTGGCTGTGTGGTTAATAATGAAGAGGAAAGTCTCCACCAATGGAAATAGGCCCTTGCTATCCACTATATCCAGGACCCTCAAAATTTTGTACAACTCGATGAGGTCTCTCAACCTCCTCTGTTCCCATGAGAACAAACCCAGCTTATCCAATCTGTCCTCATAACTAAGATACTCCATTCCAGGCAGCATCCTAGTAAATCTCCTCTGCACCCTCTCCAGTGCAATCACGTCCTTCCTACAATACGGCGACCAGAACTGCATGCAGTACTCCAGCTGTGGCCTAACCAAAGTATTATACAATTTAAGCATATCCTCCCTGCTCTTGTATTCTGTGCCTCGGCCAATAAAGGCAACCATTCCGTATGCCTTCTTAACCACCTTATCCCTCTGGCCTGCTACAGTCAGGGATCTGTGGACAAGCACTCCAAGCTCCCTTTGTTCCTCTACACTATTAAGTGGCCTACCGCTTAATATGTATACCCTTTTTCCTTATTAGCCCTCCAAAAGTGCATTACCCCTCACTTCTCCGAATTAAATTCCATTTGCCACTCCTCTGCCCACCTGACCAGTCGATTGATATCCTCCTGCAGCCCATGACTTTCCTCTTCATTATCAACCACACAGCCAATTTTAGTGTAATCTGCAAACTTCTTAATCATACTCCCTATATTCAAATCTAGATCATTGATGTATACCACAAAAAGCAAGGAACCCAGTACTGAGCCCTGCGGAACCCCACTGGAAACATCCTTCCAGTCACATAAACATCCATCAACCATTACCCTTTGCTTCCGACCTCAAAGCCAATTTTGGATCCAACTTGCCACTTTGCCCTGGTGACCAGTCTACCATGTGGGACTTTAACAAAAGCTTTGCTAAAGTCCATATACAACATCGTACGCACTACCCTCATCGACCCTCTTGGTTACCTCCTCAAAAAAATTCAATCAAGTTAGTCAAACACAATCTTCCCTTAACAAATCCGTGCTGGCTGTCCCTAATTAATCCTTGCCATTCCAAATGTAGATTTATCTTGACAGAATTTTTTCCAATAATTTTCCCACCACTGAGGTTAGACTGACAGGCCTGTAATTACTCGGCCTAGCCCTTTCTCCCTTCTTAAACAAGAGTACCTCTGGCACCAAGCCCAAATCCAAAGAGGACTGGAAAATTATGGTTGAGGCCTCTACTATTTCCTCTTTTACTTCGCTCAATAGCCTGGGATGCATTTTGTCATGTATCGAGAAAGAGTCAGACTGAACACTGAGCTCAAAGTAAAGTGTGACCTTAGTCTTTTATTGCAGGTCTCCAGATTGCTTCTCCAACCTGTGAAGCCTCCTTAAATACCTGTGCTCCCAAGGAATTATGGGATCCTTTGGGACTCCAAGGGATGAGCCCTCTGGTGGCTGTAAAGAGTAAATACAAGTTTACATATATAACACATTTCATTTGGGCCTGGGAACTCATCTACTTTCAAAGCTACGAAACCCCTTAATACTTCCCCTCTCTCTGTTTATTTCATCCGGAATATCTCACTCCTCCTCGATAGCAGTATCTGTATTGCCCCTTTCCTTTATGAAAGCAGATGCAAAGTATTCATTAAGAACCATACCAACATCTTCCGCCTCCACACAAACATTACCTTCATGGTCTCTAATCGGCCGCCCTCTTTCTTTAGTCCCTCTTGCTCTTAATATATTTATAGAACATCATTGGGTTTTCCTTAATTTTACAGGCCAAGAATTTATCATGCTCTCTCTTACCATTCCTAATATCCTTTTTTAATTTTGCCTCTTAACTTTCGATATTTCTAAAGATTCTATCGTATTTAGCTGTCGGTATATGACACAAGCTTCTTTTTGTTTTTTATCCTCCCCTGTAAGTCCCTAGACCTCCAGGGGGCTTTAGAATTCTTATTCCCACCCTTTTTCTTTAAGGGCACATGTTTAGCCTGAGCCTTCCAGATCTCCTCCTTGAATGCCTCCCACTGTTCCTACACTGATTTACGGGCAAGTAGCAGTTTCCAGTCCACTGTGGCCAAATCACTCCTCAACTTATCAAAATTAGCTTTTCCCCAAGTTGAGACTTTTATTCCAGGCCTATCCTTGTCCTTATCCATAACTAACTTGAATCTGACTGAATTATGATCACTGGCACCCAAGTGCTCTCCCACTGATACCCCTTCAACCTGCCCAGCTTCATTTCCCAAAACTAAATCCAAAACCGCCCCCTCTCATGTTGAGCTTGTTACATACTGACTAAAAAAGTTCTCTTGAATGCTTTTTAAGAATTCCGCACTCTCTATACCCTTCACACTATATTTGTCCCAATCAATATTAGGAAAGTTAAAATCCCCTACTATTGCTACCCTATGGTTTTTGGACTTTACATCAATTTACCTACATATTTGTTCCTGTATCTCCCTTCCACTGGGGGTCCATAATACACGTCCAGCAGTGTGATCGTCTCTTTTTTATTTTTTTGATTCAACCCATATGGCCTCATTTGATGATCCCCCGAACATATCATCCCTTCTCACCGCTGTAATAGTTTCATTAATTAATACTACGACCTCCCCCTACACCCCCCTTGCCTTTTTACCCCCCCTCTCTGCCCTGTCTAAAAATCCTGTAACCAGGAATATTGATCTGCCAAACCTGCCCCTCTTTCAGCCATGTTTCTGTAATGGCTGCCATGTTTCTGTAATGGCTGTAAGTATCTACCTGTGCTCTCTTAGTTCATCCGCCTTATTCGCTGTACTACTTGTATTAAAGTATATACCATTTCGCACAGGAAGGCCTCCTTGATTGCGACTTACTCGCCCTTGTTTCCTCTGTCTTACAGATTCGCTTTCTAAATTCTTGCTATCCAATTTCAGCTTTACTTCCTTCCCTATTGAATTTGTTCTCAGGTTCCCATCGCCCCCTGCCCAGCTAGTTTAAACTCTCCCCAACAGCACTAGCAAAACTCCCCGCAAGGATATTGGTCCCGGCGCTGTTGAGGTGCAACCCGTCCGGTTTGTACAGGTCTCATTTCCCAAGAAGCGGTCCCAATGCCTCAAGAATTGAAAGCCCTCCCTCCTACACCAACTTTCCAGCCACACGTTCATCCTCTCTATCCTTCTATTCTTGTACTCATTAGCACGTGGCACCGGTAGTAACCCGGAGATTACTAACCTTTGAGGTCCTACCCTTTAATTTTCTTCCTAGCTCCCTAAATTCTACCTGTAGGACCTCACCCATCTTTCTACCTATGTCGTTGTTCCTGATATGGACCACAACCTCTAGCTGTTTACCCTCTCCCCACCACCCCTCGCGCCCCCCCCCCCGGCCCAGAATGGCCTGCAACGGCTTGTCTTCCCGCTCCCACATCGTTACCTCTGGTGTCCCCCAAGGATCTATCCTTGGCCCCCTCCTATTTCTCATCTATATGCTGCCCCTTGGCGACGACATCTGAAAACATGGTCATTTTCCACATGTATGCTGACAACACCCAGCCTCTACCTCACCACCACTTCTTTCGATCCCTCCATGGTCCCTAAATTGTCAGACTGCTTGTCCAACATCCAGTGCTGGATGAGCAGAAATTTTCTCCAATTAAATATTGGGAAGAACTAAGCCGTTGTTTTTGGTCCCTGCCGCAAGCTACGCTCCCTTGCCACCGACTCCATCCCTCTCCCTAGCATGTGTTCAAGGCTGAACAGAATATTCACAACCTAGGTGTCATATTTGACCCTGAAGTAAGCTTCCGGCCACACACACACGGCATAACTAAGACTGCCTATTTCCACCTCCATAACATTGCCCATCTCCGCCCCTACCTCAGCTCATCTGCTACTGAAACCCTCATCCATGCCTTTGTTACCTCTCGACTTGACTACTCCAATGCACTCATGGCTGGCTTCCCACATTCTAACTACATAAACTTGAGGTAATTCAAAACTTGGTAGCCTGTGTCCTAACTCTCACCAAGTCCCACTTACCCATCACCCTTGTGCTCTCTGACCTACATTGGCTCCCGATTAAGCAACGCCTCGATTTCAAAATTCTCAACCTTGTTTACAAATCCCTCCATGGCCTCGACCCTCCCTATCTCTGTAATCTCCTTCAGCCTCATACCCTCCCCCGAGATATCTGCGCTCTTGAGCATCCCTGATTATAACTGCTCAGCCATTGGTGGCCGTGTCTTTTGCTGCCTGGGCCCTAAGCTCTGGAACTCCTCCCTAAACCCCTCCGCCTCTCTACTTCTCTTTCCACTTTTAAGATGCTCCTTAAGACCTACCTCTTTGCCCAAGCTTTTGGGCATCTGTCGTAATTTCTTCTTGTGTGGCTTGGTGTCAAATTTATTTCCTTTGTCTTATAACACTGCTGTGAAGCGCCTTGGATGTTTTACTGCATTAAAGGCACTATATAAATACAAGTTGTTGTTGTAGGTCACATCAGCCCCTCTGCTCTAATGTGATCGTTTTCAGATAAAGCTTCACTTTCTAAATTCAGCTCTGTTTACTTCCTGTTGCAGGGCAGAAAATATGAAATACATTAAAATCCTGGCTGGTTCGTGCTTATCTGTGATGCCCTCCACTATCAAATAGCCTGGTGACCTTCTCCGTCGAAGGTCACAAGTAAAAATGCCAAGCCAACGAGGAATATAATCTCTCACACAGGATTGAGTGGGAGTAGTGAAATGTTCAGTTTATCTCTCTCTCACTCACTGTCTCATTAACCCAACACCAGCCCGGGGTGCTCTTCCCCCATTGTTCTCTCTGACCAGCCCCTGCCCCGTCGAGATCGCAGTTAGGCACTTTTATGGATTTGAGGTCCTGTTAAAAATTGTCGGTGTGCAGCTTCCCTTTTTAATAGACTGACTTTGCTTAACAGTCACAATGATGTCCATTCAGCTATATATCTTTTGCTCCTTTCTGTATTTTTCCTCCTTTGTGGGTTACATCTTTCTCCATCTTCATCTCCCGTGGTGTAAGATTATGCTGTTTTATTGCAAGTGGAGTATTATTCAGAAAGTAACTGTGACAATGTTCCAGTACAGAAGATGGCCAGTCAGCCCATTTGTGCCTATGCTGTTCCTCAGTTATTTGCTTATGCCCAATGCTTTTGAATTTTTCTTTTTCCAATATTTATCCATTTTACTTTTGTGCTTTCTGCTTTACCGCTGTACAATATTTAGTGTGCTCATCTCCTCCCAAAATTTCACCTTTCTAGCTTATAGAAGTGTGTGCTGTATGCAAGACTTTCAATATTATAGATAATATATTCTGTGAAAATAAACATGATTTTAAATCTGAGAAATCAAATGTTACAGCTTGAAAGGTCAGTGCTTGCCAAAAACATGGGATATATATATTTTTTAATATTCATTTACAGCATGTGGACATCGCCAGCAAGGCCAGCATTTATTGCCCATCCCTAATTGCACTTGGGAAGCCCCTCCGCCTTGAATACAATGAGTGGTTTGCTCGGCCACCTCAGGGCAGTTAAGAGTCAACCACATGTGGGTCTGGAGTCATATATAGACCCAAACTGGGTAAGGATGGCAGATTTCCTTCCCGAAAGGAGATTAGTGAACCAGATGGGTTTTTACGATAATCCAGTAGTTTCATGGTCGCCATTACTGATACTAGCTTTTTATTCCAGATTTACTGAATTATTTTGAATTTAAATTCCCCAGCTGCCATGGTGAAATTTATACATGTCTCCAGATCAGTAGTTCGGGTCTCTGGATTACTCGTCCAGTAACACAACCACTGCCACCATCTCCTGCCTCATGCTGGCATTCCATCGGTGCTATGGTACACCAGTGCTAGGGTGCTCATTTCACATGTATGATGCTGGAATAGTGAGTGTTGGGCAGGCAGGCATCCCACAGCCAAGTCCAATCCTCTCTTTACAGGAGAGCTAGCGATTGGGAGCACTGACATCGGGCCAACTCAACACAGAGCAGGGAGGCAGCAGACCTGTGTGGGAGCAGCAGCGGGAGCAGAGGAAAGGCGGAGCGGATAAAAGCAAGGCTCAACAAGCAACATCGAAAGGGACGTCAGTGTTTAAATGTGATGTCGGCGCAAGGGAAGTAGCTGATTGGTGAGCAGTGGGTGATTTTTTTTTTTTCTTTTCAGTTAGTTTTTAGTCTTTAAATAAAGGTTAGTTCCTAGTCTGTTAAATAAAGGAATGACAGGGCAGCTCAGTCTAGCAGAGTGCACATCCTGTGACATGGAAACTCATGGACGTTTCGCGTAGCATGGATATCTACATGTGCAGTAAGTGTACCCAGCTGCAACAACTCGAGCGACGGTTTACGGAGCTTGATCGGTGGCTGGAGTCACTACGGCGCATTCGCAAGGCGGCGAACTACGTGGCTAGCACGTTTAGAGATGGTCACCCCGCAGCCTAAGAGAGAACAGACATAGAAACATAGAAAATAGGTGCAGGGGTAGGCCATTCTGCCCTTCGAGCCTGCACCACCATTCAATAAGATCATGGTGGATCATTCACCTCGGTACCCCTTTCCCGCTTTCCAGCGAGTAAGTGGGTGACCACCAGACAAGACGACCGGGTGGTTAGTGTAGAGGCCCCGGAAGGCATCTCACTCTCCAACCGGTATTCTATCCTGAGTAATGGTGGGGGCGATGGGCCCTCTGAAGAGTGCAGTCAAGAGCCAAGTCCACGGCACCATGGGTGACTCAGCTGCACGGGGGGGGGGGGGGGGTGAGGAAACATAGTGCAAGAGCAATAGTAGTAGGGGATTCAATAGTGAGGGGAGCCGACAGGCCTTTCTGCGGCCGCAGATGTGGCACTAGGATGGTATGTTGCCTCCCTGGTGCCAGGGTCAAGGATGTCACTGGCTGCAGGACATTCTGGGGGGAGCGGGTGAACAGCAAGAGGTCGTGGTCCATATCGATACCAATGACATCGGTAGAAAGAGGGATGAGGTCCTGAGGCAGAGTTTAGGGAGCTAGGAGACAGTCTTAAAATCTCCGGATTACTCCCGGTGCCATGTGCTAGTGAGTACAGAAATAGGAGGATAGAGCAGATGAATGCATGGCTGGAAAAGTTGGTGCAGGAGGGGGGAGGGCTTTAGATTCCTGAGGCATTGGGACCGTTTTGGGAGGAGGTGCGTCCTGTACAAGCCGGATGGGTTGCACCTCAGTAAATTTCTGAGTGCAAAAACTATAGGGACGTAATAGTCGGGGATTTCAGCTATTCTCATATTAACTGGGATAAAATTAGTGTGAAGGGTATAGAGGGTGCGGAATTCCTAAATTGCATTCAGGAGAACTTTTTTAGCCAGTATGTAACAAGCCCAACAAAGGAGGGGGTGGTTCTGGATTTCGTTTTAGGGAATGAAGCTGGGCAGGTGGAAGGGGTATCAGTGGGAGAGCATTTAGGTGCTAGTGACCATAATTCAGTTAGATTTAAGGTAGTTATGAAAAAGGACATACTGGCTTAAAAAAAAAAGTTCTCCTGAATACAATTTAGGAATTCCGCATCCTCTATACCCTTCACACTAATTTTATCCCAGTTAATATTAGGATAACTGAAATCCCCATCTATTACGGCCCTATAGTTTTTACACTTCTCAGAAATTTGCTGAGGTGCAACCTGTCCGGCTTGTACAGGACCCACCTCCTCCCAAAACTGTCCCAATGCCTCAGGAATCTAAAGCCCTCCCTCCTGCACCAACTTTCCAGACCAGGAATAAAAGTTCTAAATTGGGGAAAAGCCAACTTTGCCAAGCTGAGAGGTGATTTAGCCATAGTGGACTGGAAACAGCGACTTGAGGGTAAATCAGTGTCAGAGCATTCAAAGACGAGATCTGGAGGGTTCAGACCAAATACGTGCCCTGAAAGAAAAAGGGTGGGATGAACAAATCTAGAGCCCCCTGGATATCTAGGGACATACAGGGTACGGTAAAGAAAAATGGGAGGCTTATGACAGATACCGACAGCTAAATACTGCAGAATCTCTGGAGGAGTATATAAAGTGCAGGAGTGAAATTAAAAAGGATATTGGGAAAGCAAAGAGAGAGCATGAAAAATTCTTGGCAAGTAAAATCAAGGAAAACCTAAAGATGTTTTATAAATATATTAAGAGCAAGAGGATAACTAAAGAAAGGTTAGGGTATATTAGAGACAATGAGGGTAATCTGTGTGTGGAGGCGGGAGATGTGGATACGGTTCTTAATGAATACTTTGCATCTGCTTTCACAAAAGAGAAGGGCAATACAGATACTGCTATCTGGGAGGAGTGTGAAATATTCGATGAAATAAAGAGAGAGAGAGAGAGGAGGTATTGTGGTTTAGCAGCTTTGAAAGTGGATAAGTCCCCAGGCCCGGATAAAATGTATCTCAGGCTATTAAGCGAAGCAAAAGAGGAAATAGCAGAGGCTTTGACCATCATTTTCCAATCCTCTCTGGCTTCAGGTGCGATGGAGAGGACTGGAGGACTGCTAATGTGGTACCTTTGTTGAAAGGGATGGACCGAGTAATTACAGGCCGAGTAATCGACGACAAGTTTCAACACTGCCCCCAGTGCGCCAGCACAGTCTTCGGCCGCTTGAGGAAGAGAGTTTTCGAAGATCAGGCCCTTAAATCTGGCACCAAACTCATGGTCTACAGGGCTGTAGTGATACCCACCCTCCTGTATGACTCAGAGCCGTGGACCATGTACAGTCGACACCTCAAATCGCTGGAGAAATACCACCAATGATGTCTCCGCAAGATCCTGCAAATCCCCCGGGAGGACAGACGCATCAACGTTAGCGTCCTCGACCAGGCCAACATCCCCAGCATTGAAGCACTGACCACACTCGACCAGCTCCGTTGGGCGGGCCACATTGTTCGCATGCCTGATACAAGACTCCCAAAGCAAGTGCTCTACTCGGAACTCCTACACTGCGAGCGAGCCCCAGGTGGGCAGAGGAAACATTTCAAGGACACCCTCAAAGCCTCCTTGATAAAATGCAACATCCCCACCGACACCTGGGAGTCTCTGGCCAAAGACCACCCTAAGTAGAGGAAGAGCATCTGGGAGGGCGTTGAGCACCTCGCGTCTCATCGCCGAGAGCATGCAGAAAGCTAGCACAGGCAACGGAAGGAGTGTGCGGCAAACCAATCTTTCCACCCACCTTTTCCTTCCAACGACTGTCTGTCCCACCTATGACAGAGACTGTAATTCCTGTATTGGATTAATCAGTCACCTAAGGAACTCCCTTTTAGCGTGGAAGCAAGTCTTCCTCGATTTCGAGGGACTGCCTATGATAATGACAGGCCAGTCAGCCTAACCTTGGTGGTGGGAAAATTATTGGAAAAAATTCTGAAGGACAGGATAAATCTTCACTTAGAAAGACACGGATTAATCAGGGACAGTCAGCTTGGATTTGTTAAGGGAAGGTCGTGTGAGACTAACTTGATTGAATTTTTTGACGAGGTAACAAGGAGGGTCGATGAGGGTAGTGCGTTTGATGTAATGCATACGGATTTTAGCAAAGCTTTTGATAAGATCCCACATGGCAGACTGGTCATGAAAGTAAAAGCCCATGGGATCCAGGGCAAAGCGGCAAGTTGGATCCAAAATTAGCTCAAAGGCAGGAAGCAGAGGATAATGGTTGATGGGTGTTTTTGTGACGAAGGATGTTTCCAGTGGTGTTCTGCAGGACTCAGTACTTGGGCCCTTGCTTTTTGTGGTATACATCAATGATTTAGATTTGAATATAGAGGGTATGATTAAGAAGTTTGCAGATGATACTAAAATCGGCTGTGTGGTTGATAATAGAAACATAGAAAATAGGTGCAAGAGTAGGCCATTCGGCCCTTCGAGCCTGCACATAATGAAGAAGAAAGCTGTAGACTGCAGGAAGATATCAATGTACTGGTCTGGCGGGCAGAACAGTGGCAAATGGAATTTAATCCAGGTAAGTGTGAGGTAATGCATTTGGGGAGGGCTAACAAGGAAAGGGAATACACATTAAATGATAGGACACTGAGAGATGTCGAGGAACAAAGGGACCTCAGAGTGCATGTCCACAGATCCCTGAAGGTAGCAGGCCAGGTAGATAAGGTGATTAAGAAGGCATACGGAATGCTTGCCTTTATTAGCCAAGGCATAGAATACAAGAGGGATATGCTTGAACTGTATAAAACGCTAGTTAGGCCACAGCTAGAGTACGGAATGCAGTTCTGGTCACCACATTACAGGAAGGATGTGATTGTACTGGAGAGGGTACAGAGCAGATTTATGAGGATGTTGCTGGGAGTGGCGAATCTTAGCTATGAGGACAGATTGGATAGGCTGGGTTTGTTTTTCTTGGAATAGAGGAGGCTGAGGGGCACCTCACTGAGGTGTATAAAATGATGAGGGGCCTAGATATAGTAGATAGAAAGGGCGTCTTTCCCTTAGCAGAGAGGTCAATAACCAGGGGGCATAAATTTAAAGTAATTGGTAGAAGGTTTAGAGGGGATTTGAGGAGAAATTTCTTCACCCAGACGGTTGTGGAGGGTCTGGAACTCGATGCCTAAAAGTGTGGTAGAGCCAGAAACCCTCAACACATTTTAAAAAGTATTTAAATGCGCTCTTGAAGTGCTGTAACCTGCAGGACTATGACACGAGCAAGTCAGAGGCCCTGAATTCTGCAGTGAGTGACTCATCTGACTCCCCAAAGCCTTTCCACCATCTGCAAGGCACAAATCAAGAGTGTGATGGAATACTCTCCACTTTCCTGGATGAGTGCAGCTCCAACAACATTCAAGAAGCTCAACACCATTCAGGACAAAGCAGCCCGCTCGATCGACACTCTATCCACCACCTTAAACACTCACTCCCTCCACCACCGGCGCACCGTGGCTGCAGTGTGTACCATCTACAAGATTTCTTCAACAGCACCTCCCAAACCCGCGACCTCTGCCTCGTTGAAGGACAAGGGCAGCAAGTTCCCCCTCCGAGTCACACACCAACCTGACTTGGAAATATATCGCCGTTCCTTCATCGCCGCTGGGTCAAAATCCTGGAACTCCCTCCCTAACAGCACTGTGGGAGCACCTTCACCACACGGACTGCAGCGGTTCAAGAAGGCGACTCACCACCATCTTCTCGAGAGCAGTTCGGGATGTGCAATAAATGCCAGCCTTGCCAGCGACGCCCACCTCTTCGGAACGAATAAAAAATTAAATTAATTTGGAAAGTCTCAGTTCAGTTGCTAAGGGACAGGGGCTCCTAACAAAACTCTACCTCGTTCAGCACTGCGTTGACAATCCGAGAGACCACGTGACGACTGGTTTATGAAATGAATAAATAGCAGACCTTTTTGAATTTGGTGCTGGGCATTGTAGAATCATAAACTGATACAGCACAGAAGGAGGCAATTTGACCCACCGTGCCTGTGTCGCTCTGAAAGAATGATCCAATTAGTCCCATTTCCCTGCACTTCCCCGTAACCCTGCCATTTTTTTCCTCCTTTTGAAAATTTTGAGATCAAGGCAGCATTATTTGGATCTAACTGCTACACCTAAAGAGAGATTGCTTGATGGTGACACTGGGAGCCTAAGTTGTTGCATTGCCAGGCAACAAATCCCTCAGCTTGACGAGCACAAGAAGTTTTTCCTTCAGAAAAGCAAAATATTAAATAAATCGATTTTCATCATATCCAAAATTGATTGTCAATGAGAATACCATTTAAACATTTTTGGGTTGATCCCTTCATTTTTGATTACATGGGCTGCATTCCAAGAGTCAAGTTCTGCATGAATTATCTCTCATTCCTGAATTACAAATGACATTATCTAGGAATAATATACCACAGATAACACACTAAAAGAAGCAAGAGGAATTAAGAGTCTTGACATTAATATCCCATTTAGAAAGCAAACTAGTTAAAAGGGTGATTGTATTATTAAAAAATATTTATTCTAAGACATTTAATGTTAATGATCTCATTAAAGAATCTGAGTTGGTAGAATTATGCACGACAACATGAGGGAGATGTGCTGTAATGGAGCTAAAATAACATATCCTGGATTCATCAACTGATAATTCTACTCCTTTACACTCATCAGGCTTGATAACTCCACCAAGATATCATCACTCAATGCTTTAAACCAACAATAAAATGAAATGTGCGGACAAAAGGATGTTGGAATTCATTCTAAATGTTTGACTTTTAATTAGATTAGAGGCAGTGGGACTCTCCCTATGGTTTCAAATAGATACAACCTTCAGATGGTCTTCCTGAAAGTTCAACTCATCAATAATCCATTTTTTATTGAGGCTGCAGACTCAGTACAGCGTGATTTTATTATAAAAGGCTGGGATCCTGCTATGCGATGATTTCCTATGCAGGTGCTAAAAGTGGATCCAGTAATGCCACAGTGTTATTTACATGTGTAAATTATTCGTACCAAATCCCCCTCTGCTATTTTAGTAGAGCCATTAACTCATTTAAAATAAACTGGTTAATGCCTCAGTTAAAATAGTAGACAGAGGTTTCAGTGCAAATGCGTGATGTTTGTGTATACTGCTACTGTAATTTCCTGGCCATGAGTCTTTCACAGGCAGCATGCTGGAATGTGTGGTGCCAGACTACAATGGATCACAGGTTTGATTACCTCCTGCACTGAGTCCTGAGTCATTACCCGAGTCCAGTAAGGTTTCAGGGCCTTTCAAAAGGTCTCGAAGGCCTCACTCATGCCAGCTCTTGGTTGATGTGAGTTCCGCTGATGCCTTTTAAGTGCGTTAAAGGATGGAATTTTGCGGTGAAGTCGCAGGAGGAGGCCATTAACCCATCGTGCCTGTGCTGGCTGTTTGAAAGTGCTATTCAATTAGCCCCACTCCTCCTACTCTTTCCCTTCAAGCATTTATCCAATTCACTTTTGAAAGTTACTATTAAATTTGCCTTCACTACCCTTTCAGGCAGTGCATTCTAGATCACAACAACTTGTGCATAATCTCTAGCAAAACTCCCCTTAATCGCTGCTCTAAAGAGAACAACCCCAGCTTCTCCAGTCTCTCCACATAACTGAAGTCACCCATCCCAGCTACCATTCTAGTAAATCTCCACTGCACCCTCGCCAAGGCCTTGACATCCTTCCTAAAGTGTGGAGCCCAGAAAAGGACATAATACTCCAGTTGGGGCCTAACCAGTGTCTTATAAAGATTTAGCATAAATTCCTTGCTTTTGTACTTTATCTCGCTTAATAAAGCCAAGGATCTTGTATGCCCTTTTTAATAGCCTCCTCAACTTGACCTGCCACTGTCAAATATTTGTGCATGTACATCCCCAGATCTCTTATGTTCCTTCACTCCCTTTAAAATTGTAACATTTAATTTCTATTGCCTCTCCTTGTTCCACCAAAATGAATCACTTCATGCTACTCTGCATTAAATTTCATCTGCCATGTGTCTGCCCATTTTACCAATCTGTCTTATGTCCTCCTGAAATCTGAAATTATGCCTTGTACATCAAAGTCCAGCTCATGAATATATATCAAAAGGAGCAGTGATCCTAATACCGATCCCTGTGGGGCACCCAGGTATACTTCCCTCCGCTCTGAAAAACAACCAATCATTACGACTCTCTCCTATCTGTCCCTAAGCCAATTCCATATCCAGACAGCCACTGTCCTTCAATCCCATTCGGTTCTATATTGCTAACAAGTCTATTATGTGATAATTTTGAAACTCCATATACACAATATCAACTGCATTACCTGCATCAACCCACTCTGTGAATTGACCTAAGAACCAGTCATGGAACTCCCGTCGCCAAACCCTCTTGACGTTTGGGGGGTGGGGAGTGAGGGGGAAAGTGATGGCAGGGGGTGACCGGAAGATCCACTGACCGTCCTTATACTGGAATTTAAAGGGTCGGGTTAAACAAGGAGGGATCTCTGCATAGCTGAGTTCCACCCCAAATTCCCTCCCCCTCATTTCCCCCTCAGCTGAGTAAGGCTTTCCACCTACTTGACCTCGTCCTCATCAATCTACCTGCGGCAGATGCATCTGCTCATGACAGTATTGGTAGCAGTAACCAGCGCACAGTCGTTGTGGAGACAAAGTCCCGTCTTCACACTGAGGACGCCCTCTACCGTGTTGTGTGGTACTATAACTGTGCTAAATGGGGTTCAGAACAGATCTAGCAGCTCAAAACTAGGTATCCATGAGCCGCTGTGGGCCATCAGCAGCAGAATTGTATTCCACCACAATCTGTAACCTCATGGCCCAGCATATCCCGAACTCTACCATTACTGTCGTGGCAGGGGACAAACACTTGTTGAATCATAGAATGGTTGCAACACGGAAGATCATCATTCGGCCTGTCGAGCCCATGCCCGCTCTCCGCAAGAGCACATCAGATAGACCCATTCCCACGCCCTTTCCCTGTAGCCCAGCAGCAGAATTGTATTCCACCACAATCTGTCTCCTCAGGCCTGCCACATCCCTCACTCTACCATTACCATCAAGCCAGGCGACCAAATCTGTTTCAATGAGGAGGCTTCCAAAGCAGGCGCTCTGCTCGGAACTCCTTCACAGCAAGCGAGCCAAAGGTGGGCAGAGGAAATGTTTCAAGGACACCCTCAAAGCCTCCCTGATAAAGTGCAACATCTCCACCAACACCTGGGAGTCCCTGGCCAAAGACCGCCCTAAGTGGAGGAAGTGCATCCGGGAGGGCGCTGAGCACCTCGAGTCTCGTCGCCGAGAGCATGCAGAAATCAAGCACAGGCAGCGGAAAGAGCGTGCGGCAAACCAGTCCCACCCATCCCTTTCCTTCAACGACTATCTGTCCCACCTGTGAAGGGGACTTTGGTTCTCGTATTGGACTATTTAGCCACCTTAGGACTCATTTTTAGAGTGGAAGCAAGTCTTCCTCAATTCCAAGGGACTGCCAATGATGATAAGAGCATGCCAGGAGCATTACCTAAAAATGAATTGCCAAACAGAGGAAGCTGCAACACAGGACTATATTCATGCTAAGCAACGGAAGCAGCACGCGATAAGCAGAGCTCAGCGATTCCACAACTAACGGATCAGATCAAAGCTCTTCAGTCCTGCCACATCCAGTTGTGAATTAAACAACTAACGGGAGGAGGAAACTCCATGAACATCACCATCTTCAAACATGGTGGAGACCAGCACGTGAGTGTAAATGACAAGGTTGAAGCATTTGCAACCATCTTTTGCCAGAAGTACTGAGTGGATTTTCCATCTCGCCTCCTCCTCCAGTTCCTCCATCACAGAAGCCGGTCTTCAGCCAATTCGATTCACTCCACATGGTATCAAGATAAGGCTATGGGCCCGGTAACATCCCGGCTGTCGTGCTGAAGACTTGTGCTCCAGAACTAGTCACACCTCTAGCCAAGCTGTTCCAGTACACTTACAATGCTGGCATCTACCTGACAATGTGGAAAATTGCCCAGGAATGTCTAATCCAATCCGGCCAATTACCACCCGATCAGTTTACTGTCAATCATCAGCAAAATGATGGAAGGTTAACGGTGCTATCAAGCGGCACTTACTCACCAATAACCTGTTCACCGATGCTCAGTTTGGGTTCCACCAGGAGCACTCGGCTCCAGACCTCATTACAGCATTTGTCCAAACATGGACAAAAGAGCTGAATTGCAGAGGTGAGGTGAGAGTGACTGCCCTTGACATCAAGGCAGCATTTGACCGAGTCTGGCATCAAGGAGCACGAGTAAAATTAAAGTCAATGGGAATCGGGGGGGGAAAACTCTCCACTGTCTTGGGTCATACTGAGCACAAAGGAAGATAGTTTGGTTGTTGGAGGCCGATCATCTCAGCCCCAGAACATCGCTGCAGGAGTTCCTCAGGGCAGTGTCCTAGGTCCGACCATCTTCAATTGCTTCATCAATGACCTTCCCTCCATCTTAAGATCAGAAGCGAGGATGTTCGCTGATGATTGCACAGTGTTCAGTTTCCTTGGCAATTCATCAGATAGTGAAGCAGTCTGTACTTGCATGCAGCAAGAACTGAACAACATTCAGGCTTGGACTGATGAGTGACGAGTAACATTTGCGCTACACAAGTGCCAGGGAATGACCATCTGCTAGAAGAGAAAGACTAACCACCTGCCCTTGACATTCAATGGCATCACCATTGTCAAATCCCCCACCATCAACATCCTGAGGGTCACCATAGACCAGGAACTTAACTGGACCAGCTACATAAATACTGTGGTTACACGACCAGATCACCTCCTGACTCCCCAAAGTCTTTCCACCATCTACAAGATGCAAGTCACGAGTGTGATAGAATATTCTCCAGTTGCCTGGATGAGTGCAGCTCCAACAACACTCAAGAAGCTCGACACCATCCAGAACAAAGCATCCTGCTTGATTGGCACCTCACCCACGACCTTAAACATTCACTCCCTCCATCACTGGCGCACCGTGGATGCAGTGTGCACCATCTGCAGCAACTCACCAAGGCTCTTCAACAACAGTGTGCACAATCTACCACCTAGAAGGACAGCAGGAGCGTGGAAACACCATCGCCTCCAAGTCACACACCATCCTGACTTGAAACTATAATTGCTGTTCCTTCATTGTCACTGGGTCAAAATCCTGGCACTCCCCAACAGCCCTGTGGGAGTTCCTTCACCACACGGACTGCAGTGGTTCAGGTAGGTGGCTCACCAGTATATTCTGCAGGGTGATTAGGGATGGGTAATAAATACTGGCCTTGCTCACATCCTGTGAATGAATTTTTTTTTTTTTTTAACTCTCCAGTCCTATGAATTTCAGAACCTCACTCTGTAGGTTCAAAAGATTGCATTTGGGTGGGGTACCAGAAGGCTGAGAATAATACTGCATCAAAATTCACACTCGATTTTCAGTTGAGGCACACTTGGTTTCAACTTGGTTTCTATCCTATTTCTTTGTAAAGACTGCAGTTATAGTGAGTAATCTAACATTTTAATTGCCTCAAGCCTGTTTTTTGTTTGGGAAACGTGAAACAATTCCAACAGCTCTGTATATTAAAGCGTTAAGTGATTTGTATTAGAAATGGTTTGTAAAATTGAAGAAGTCAGCCCAGCAGTAATTCTGTATGAACATGAGCAGGTTTGGCTTGAGAGTCATAGTCCCCAGTAGCTATTACTGCCCTGTCTTTTAGTTCAGTGCAAATTGGTATCACCAATAGCCTGCTGTCTCCATTTTAATGACATTGCTTAAGAAAGGCCCAAAAGAAACTGCAAAAACAAAAATTATTTATTTGGTTCAATAGAGTTTACCTCAGAGAATAAGTCATAATTGCCAAACCATTTCCCTTTCACTATTGATGTAATTTACTTCAGAAACAAAATCACTTTTTCAATTACCCCAAACCTTTCTGTTAAATACTAAAATGCAGTAAATGGGGCTCCAAATCTTCACACAACCTGTTTGTGGTTAATTGTTGTGCATGATGGGAAAATTAACCTGCTCATGGGCCTGGAATGGGAAGCCAGCAATCTGATGACAACTCCCATCGTAGGAAGCCGGGCCTCCACTAAAGGAGAAAAGGGTCAGCTTTGACTCCAGTAACTTTTTGTTCCTATGGCAACAACATCATGGCTGCCGGAACAAAGCCTCAGTAATGGAGAACAAAACCACTGAGATTTAAATTTGGGATACAGGCACACCTAATTGACTTGAAAATGTTAGAACACTTGACCCGGTTCCATTGTAGTATGGTTACAATTTCTGGCTGCAGGTAATATTGGTGTGTCTTGAATAAATTCATGATAAGTCACCAAGTGCTGTGGAGAATTTTAACAAAATGCAAAAGCAAATTAATTTTATTGTTATTTTCTGCATTTTGGAATGAAGTAATTGTTTTGATCAGTTAATGGGAATGTGTTCAATGGCTACACATGTACCACATAAATGGGGCACTGATGTAACTGGGTTTCAAAAATGGAACTGTCTATAACCGTTCAACGTGTCTTTTATCCCTCGTCTACTGTACGCATTTAAACCAGTAATACGTGTATGAAATTCTCAAACCATTGGGCCTCTGTGCCCTTCACACTACCTACTTATGCATGATAGTCAGTGGAATATAATTAGTGGTATAATGCAGCCTTGGAGCTTTGAATTTTTTTCATTTCCACAAGGCCTCAAAGCTAAAAAGTAACGTCTAAAGGCCTATCCCGATCCACATCTGCTTTCTCAGCCTAATCACATTTTGGCAGTCTGATTTCACTCCCCTTGGCAATGACTTGACATCTTCCTGACCCAGTTTCACTCCCCAGCAGCCTTGCCTCCCTACATCGCCTCCCCTCCATCCCCATCCATTCCAGACACAGACATTGTTTGCTCACTAAAATTGCCCGTCGTCCATTAATGATTGAACCTTTGAAAAGAAACATTTTGTTGGCTTCTTTTGTCCAGTGCAACTTCAAACAGGATATCTTTCATTTAAATTAATTTCCATTATTTTTCCTGAACTCTACAATGCCAATTGGAAGATGCCAACCTCCCATCAGATGTGATTTACACTTCTTGGTTGTCCTTGTACCAAATGTTCCAGTGCAGCTATAATTTCTATGCTGTGCCGTGTAATTTTGTATTACTGTAATTTAGGATCCAAGCTTTTCTTCCTATTGTTCACTGCTCTCCTGATTTTTTTAAAAACGTTCTCCCTTACTACTTTTGCCCTGATAGTGGTAACTTATGCAGGGGGCAGAAATGGCGCAGCAGACACTGACTGGTAAGAAAGAACTTGCATTTATGTGGGCGCAATTCATATCCTCAGAAGATCCCAATGCACTTTACAGCCAATGAATAGCTGTTGAGATTGAGGGGGAGGTGGGGAGGGGGTGGGGGGTGGTGGTTAATTGAATATTTCAGAACTGAGATTGATAAATTTTTGTTGAGCAGAGTTATTAAAGGTGGGTGGATAGAGTTAAGACAGCGATCAGCCTTGATCTAATTGAATGGCGAAACTGGTTCGAGGGGCTGAATGACTTATTCCTGTTCCTATGTTCCTAAATCAGGAAGCACTTCTTCACACACGGGAGATTAGAAATCTGGAACTCTCATGCCCCAAAAGGCTGTGGATGTAGGGTCATCCAAACTTTCAAGACTTTTTTAGCTTTCTCCAATTTTTGGGAGGGAAAAATTCAATATTTGAATACTAAATCAGCCACCTAGCTTGTGTTTTTTTTTCAGCCCGCCCCAATTGCCTGCCACCCTAATAAAATATGATTTTCCAACCAGCATAAAGATTCACACATGATGGCTAGGGAAAAATAGAATTGTCTTCCACTCTAATAACCTAACGTATGCAATCAGGAAATTCAGAGAGATGCCTATCCCTTTGAGACTTTTCAGCTGAAACCTATTGCAACTTGCTCTTTCAATCATACTTGTCGACTGTCACATCTCAGTTTCAGTTCTACGTCACCTGAATTAAGCTTTAAAAAAGGCTACGACCTTATAATTCCTTCCTGCCCCATTCTCCCCAATCCCCAAGGTGATTTCAAAAACACAGGAAGAAAAGGCCCACTGTTATCCTTGTGAACTTTATTAGACCCAAGTGCCACAGATTCGAGGCCGATTAGCACTCCTGAATCCTTGACTTTTCTTCCCGTTCCCCCAGAAAGGGCACACTTATTGTCCCAGCAATAAGGGGATTGCTGGCTCTCAGCCATAGCCATGTCATGGTTGACTGCCTAACTATTCAGAGGACTAAATTAACCTCTCATTGGGTACCTTCCACAAAGACAGTGACTGACGGCAAGTGGAAAATAATTGCACAGTAGTGTCAAGGTCAGGGCTTCAACCTGACTGTGTATAAAATGGAAAACATATAATACTACTTGCAAGATGCACTCTAGGGAGCAAGGGGAGAGAACCAAACTCAGCCCCATGAGATTGTTCCTGTGGACCTTTCCACTTATCATAGATGGGGCAGGGAGAGAGTCTTTAGTGGAACAACTCAGCACTTCCTGCTTTGTGAAAAGAATCTGATCATCTTTCAAACCTACCCCCAGAGTCTGCATTAGATACGAGCACTAGTACTTTCCTTTGGAGCCTATGGCCACCTTAGACTTCAACATTCATATCATGTTAGATTCCTGCTGCTCTCAGTTTTGACTGCAGCTCATAGATCCAGTTAATCGTGTGCCTCAATATGAGAGCTTCATTAAGCTTAGGATGGAGCAGGGCTTCAGTCACAACTCAAGTTCCTGTCTGAAGACAGGTGGTCAGAGTTTCATTGGCTTGGTAAGTTGTGGTTCTGCTGTGTGATTGCAAGATACTCATGTTCTTACTATACTGGCAGGAAGAGTCAAATGCTCCTTACATATCAGACTGTAAATCTAGGCACCTGGTTTCCAGAGGGTACTCTCTTTATTTGATTGACGACACCCTGTTATTATATCAGAAAACAGGAAGAGCTTAACATTCAATGGAAACATAGAAACAGAAAATATGTGCAGGAGCAGGCCATTCGGCCCTTCTAGCCTGCACCACCATTCAATATGATCATGGTTGTGCAACTTTAGTACCCTTTCCTGCTTTCTCTCCATACCTGCTGATCCCTTTAGCTGTAAGGGCCACATCTAACTCCCTTTTGAATATATCTAATGAACTGGCCTCTACAACTTTCTGTGGTAGAGAATTCCACAGGTTCACCACTCTCTGGGTGAAAAGGTTTCTCCTCATCTCGGTCCTAAATGGCTTACCCCTTATCCTTAGACTGTGACCCCTGGTTCTGGACTTCCCTAACATCGGGAACATTCTTCCTGCATCTAACCTGTCTAAACGCGTCAGAATTTTATATGTTTCTATGAGCTCCCCTCTCATTCTTCGAAATTCCAGTGAATATAAGCCTAGTCCATCCAGTCCTTCTTCATATGTCAGTACTGCCATCCTGGGTCTGGTGAACCTTCGCTGCACTCCCTCAATAGCAAAAACGGTAGCATAGTGGCTCTGTTACTAGGCCAGTAATCCAGAGGCCTGGACTAATGATCTGGGGATATGTTCAAATCCCATGGCAGCTGGGAATATTAAAAAATAAACTAGTATCGGTAATGCTGATGAAATTACTGGATTGTTGTTCGCTAATGTCCTTTAGGGAAGGAAAACTGCTGCCCTTACCTGGTCTGGCCTATATGTGACTCCAGACCCACAGCAATTAAGTTGACTCTTAACTACCCTCTGAAATGGCGTAGCAAGCCACTCAGTTAAGGGCAATTAGGGATGGGCAATAAATGCTGGCCTTGCCCACATCCCATGAATGAATTAAAAAAACAGATATTTTATTTTCCATCCTGTTTATGTCGACTTGGATCGCGCAGTTTCCTGAGCGAGAGAGTGGTTTGGTGATAGGATTTGCAGGCTGCGCCAATGCTGCGAAGTGGTGCAACGAATATTTCACATCTTTTCATTTTGCTGTATTTTTCAGCGAACAAAGTCTATTTGCTCAGCAAGCAGCGTCTGGTTAAACAGCACACTGCAGCAAACAGTCTACAGAGTCTACATAAGAGTCTCTATGAACTACAGCAAACAGAACTCAAGACCAAAACTACAGCAAAGTCTCCCGATAAAAGCAGGATTGTTTCTCCAGTAAAATGCAGTAAGTGCAGAATATGTACACAATACAAATTATGTGTAAAATTAATTCCAGTCACTTTCAGCAGTGGGGCCTCCAGCTGTGACAATCATCTCCATTCTGGCCGGGAATAGTAATGTCACTATATGCCGCCTTTCTCCTGATCTCTGTCCAGTGATTGCTGCTGTAATGTGTACTTCAGGTGAGGATGGAATTGGTCTTGTCGTTGATGATCCCTATAATGCAATACCCTGCCTTTACTATCTAAGCTCACACATAGACCAGCTGGGTGAGACTGAAGAGGATAATAGGTACCCGTGGAACTGTAGCCAACAAAGAGTCAATGTCTTCATCCGAAATGAAGGAGGATGCGGATGCCCCCAAAAGTACGTCACCATCCCCCGCCTGCTTCACGACGACATGCAGGCCGTGATCCTTACCAACGGATCCATCACAGACCCAATTCACGTCCAGACCGGGGTCAAGCAGGACTGCGTCATCGCCCCAACCCTCTTCTCAATCTTCCTCACTACCTTGCTCCACCTCACAGTTGACAAGCTCCCCGCTGGAGTGGAATTAAACTACAGAACCAGTGGGAAGCTGTTTGATATGTCCTTACTATACAGTATAAATGCACATGCGGCCCATACTTGAGAGAAGGTCACTCTGTGACCAGTTACCTTTATTACCAAGACCTCAAGTGATGAAGGTGGGTGGAGCTTCCCCTTTTATACCTGAAAGTCCAGGTTAGGAGTGTCTCCCACAAGTTCGCCCCCTTGTGGTCAATGTTCTCAAGGTGTACAACTTAGATCAGCTTATACATGGGTTACAATGGTAGTTGAATACATAACATCACCTCCCGCCCCAAAGTCTTATTGGGATCACAGGTTAAGTCTCGCTGGTGGTTTACGCTCCCTTGTAGAGCGCCTGAGTTGGGGCTCCGGTTGTTGGGCGCTGGCCTGAGTGTCTGCTGTTTGCGGTGCCTCAGGCCTGTCCGGACTGCCCACAGTGACTGGGCTCTCTTCTGCTTGGTTCCGGTATTTGGTCAGCTGTGGTGGAGTAAACTCTACGTCGTGTTCTTCCTCTGCTTTTTCTTTGGGGTTGCTGAACCTCCTTTTTGTTTGATCCATGTGTTTGCGGCAGATTTGTCCATTGGTAAGTTTAACTACCAAAACCCTATTCCCCTCTTTGGCAATCACAGTGCCTGCAAGCCATTTGGGCCCTGCAGCGTAATTAAGGACAAAAACAGGGTCATTAACATCAATACATCGCGTCCTCGTATTCTTGTCATGGTAGTCACATTGTGACTGACGCCTGCTCTCAACGATTTCTTTCATAGTAGAATGTATAAGGGATAACCTGGTTTCGAGCGTCCTTTTTATTAGCAGCTCTGCAGGTGGAACCCCTGTGAGCGAGTGTGATCAGGATCTATTGGCCAACAGGAGGCGTTATAAGCGGCTTTGTAGGGAACTCCCTTGGATTCTGAGCATCCCCTGTTTGATTATGTACACTGCTCATTCCACCTGGCTATTTGAGGCTGGCTTGAATGGTGCCATTCTGACATGGTTAATTTCATTGCCTGCCATGAAGTCCTGGAATTCGGTGCTTGTGAAGCACGGGCCATTGTCGCTGACCAAGACATCCGGTAGACCATGGGCAGCGAACATTGCCCGTAGACTTTCTACCATGGCAGAGGATGTGCTTGAATTTAAAATGGCACACTCAATCCATTTGGAGTAGGCGTCTACTACAACCAAAAACATTTTTCCCATGAAAGGACCAGCGTAGTCCACATGGATGCGTGACCATGGCTTGGCGGGCCAGGACCAGAGGCTAAGGGGGGGCTTCCCTGGGTGCGTTGCCCAGCTGAGCACACGTGTTGCACCTGCGAACACAAAGTTCCAGGTCTGCATCTATCCCTGGCCACCAAACGTGTGACCTGGCAATTGCCTTCATCATGACAATGCCCTGGTGCTCATTGTGAAGTTCTCTGATAAACAGCTCTCTGCCCCTCTGGGGCATGACTACTCGGTTTCCCCACAGTAGGCAATCAACCTGAATCGAGAGTTCATCCTTGCGCCTGTGAAATGGTTTAAATTTCTCAGGGCATGTCCCGTACGTGGCTGCCCAGTCCCCATTCAGGACACATTTCTTAACTAAAGACAGTAGCGGGTCTTTATTTGTCCAGACTTTAATCTGATGGGCTGTCACAGGTGAGCCTTCGTTTTCGAAAGCTTCAACATACCATCTCAGTATCATGCTCAGTTGCTCCCTCAGTGGTTGCTACTGGGAGCCTGCTGAGTGCATCGGCGCAGTTTTCTGTGCCGAATTGTGTAGTCATAGGTGGCTAATGTGAGTGCCCATCTCTGTATGCAGGCCGATGCATTCGCATTTATGGCCTTGTTGTCGGACAAAAGGGACGTTAGGGCTTTGTGATCTGTCTCCAGCTCAAATCCTGCCAAACAGGTACTGGTGCATTTTTTTTTTTACTGCTAGTGATTCCTTTTCTACCATCCCGTAGCCCCTTTCTGCCAGGGACAGACTTCTGGAGGCATAAGCTACCGGTTGTAACTGACCCTTGGCATTAACATGCTGCAACACACACCCGACCCCATAGTACGACGCATCACATGTTAAAACAAGTTTCTTACATGGGTCATATAACGTTAGCAGTTTGTTGGAGCATAACAAATTGCATGCTCTATCAAAAGCCCTTTCCAAGCTGTCCCCCCAGACCCAATCGCGACCTTTGCGTAGGAGCACATGTAGCGGCTCTAACAGCGTGCTCAATTTGGGAAGAAAGTTACCAAAATAGTTCAGGAGCCCCAGGAACGAACACAGCTCCGTCGTGTTACGGGGTCTGGGTGTTCTCTGGATCGCTTGCGTTGTGAACGCAGTAAGTCTGATCCCGTCTGCTGCTACCCTCCTCCTCCGGAGCTAAGAAGATGCACTTCGCCTTTTTCAGTCGCAGCCCTACCCAGTCCAGTCTACGTAGCACCTCCTCCAGGTTGTGGAGGTGTTCTTCAGTATCGCGACCCGTGATGAGGACATCGTCTTGAAAAACCACCGTCCTTGGAATCGACTTGAGGAGGCTTTCCATATTTCGCTGAAAGATCGCGGCGGCTGAATGAATCCCGAAAGGACATCTGTTGTACTCAAACAACCCCTTGTGTATCGTGATGGTGGTCAGCTTTGACTCATTCGCCAGCTCCTGGTTCAGGTAAGCTGAGGTCAGGTCCAATTTTGAAAAAAGTTTGCCACCAGATAACGTCGCAAAGAAGTCCTCCGCTCTCGGTAGCAGGTACTGGTCTTGGAGTGACACCCGATTGATGATGGCCTTGTAACCGCCACATATCCTGACCGACCCATCCGCCTTGAGCACCGGCACAATCGGGCTCGCCCAGTGACTGAATTTGACTGGCGAGATGATGCCTTCCCTCAGCAGGTGTCCAATTCGCCTTCTATCTTTTCCCGCATCAAGTACGGCACCGCTCTGGCCTTGTGGTGTACTGGCCTGGTGTCCGGGTTTATGTGATTCACTACCTTGGTCCCCATGAAAGTGCCGATGCCGGTTTGAAATAACGAGTCAAATTTGTCCAGGACCTGTGAGCATGATACTCGCTCCACAGAGGAAATTGCATTGACATCGCCTCATTTCCAGTTCATGACAGCAAGCCAACTTCTCCCTAGTAGTGCGGGACCGTCCCCCAGAACAATCCAGAGTGGCAACCTGTTCTCCGAATCTTTGTGGGTCACGACTACCGTGGCGCTGCCTAGCACCGGAATGATCTGCTTTGTATATGTCCGTAGCTGTGCGTCAATCGGCAATAATTTTGGCCTCCTGGCCTTGGACACCCACAACCTTTCGAACTGTTTGATACTTATCAGGGACTGGCTGGCCCCCATGTCTAGCTCCATTGATACTAGGATGCCACTGAGGAGCACTTTCATCATTATCGGTGGCGTCCTGGTATATGAACTGTATGTGTGCTCCACATGAACTCGCTGAACTTCAGCTTCCAGCGATTTCCCCCAGTATTCATTTGGCCCCGTAGGGCTTACATCGGACCCGTCCTCCTCGTACATCAACCTGGCTGCAGGCTTCCTGCACATACGCGCCAAGTGACCGCTGACGTTGCAATTTCTGCAGGTATATTGCTGATACCTGAAAGCTCAGGCTGGGTGTTTGCCTCCACACCTCCAGCATGAGCTGGAGGCCCTGTTGTTGGAAACAAAAGGTTCATTACCAGTCGATCGTCTCTGACTGTCTCTGTAACTGTCCTTAAGCGCACCATTAACAGATGTTGATGGCCCCATTACTGGCTGCATTGTCCATTGCGATGGCATGAATCGCCGTTCAGCTAGCCATTGTCTCTTGTTGAATTCCCCCTTTGCGTTTGACTACATGCTCGGGCATGTCCGATTGCCCTTGTCTGCCTAGAGAACTGTGTGCCGCGTTAACAATGTTGACTCCCTGGTCGTTTGCCGCATTTGCTGCTCGCCGGTTTAAGGTGTTCCCCGATCAACTTACTGAGCTTTTCGTACGTCTTGTCCGCCAGCTTCTCTGGCGCTAGAAGGTCCTTCATCAGGGAGTACGTTCTGGATCCACAAACCATCAGGAGATGAGCCCTGCGTTTGTCGGCCGAATCCTGTCCCAACCATTCCTTAGTGACAAAACTTTGCTGTAGTCCCTCAATAAAGTTGTCCCAATCATCACCGACACAGTACCTCTCTTTCTGTGCTGCTAGTGGCCATGCTCGCGTGGTTTAAATCCCAGTTTCTCGTCGCCAATGATATGTCCTTACTATACAGTATAGATGCACACGAGGCCCATACTTGAGAGAAGGTCACTCTGTGACCAGTTACCTTTATTACCAAGACCTCAAGTGCTGAAGGTGGGTGGAGCTTCCCCTTTTATACCTGAAAGTCCAGGTTAGGAGTGTCTCCCACAAGTTCGCCCCTTGTGGTCAGTGTTCTCGAGGTGTACAACTTAGGTCAGCTTATACATGGGTTACAATGATAGTTGAATATGTGACACTGTTCAACCTTCATCGTCTCCATGCCAGGTCCAAGACCACTCTAACCTCTGTCATTGAGCTACAGTACGCGGATAATGCCTGCGTCTGTGCACACACAGAGGCTGAACTCCAGGACATAGTCGACGTATTTACCGAGGCATATGAAAGCATGGGCCTTACGCTAATCATCAGTAAGACAAAGGTCCTCCACCAGCCTGTCCTCACCGCACAGCACTGCCCCCCAGATATCAAGATCCACGGCGCAGCCCTGGACAACCTGGACCACTTCCCTTATCTCAGGTGCCTCCTATCAACAAGAGCAGGCATTGACAACGAGATCCAACACCACCTCCAGTGCGCCAGTGCAGCCTTCGGCCACCTGAGGAAAAGAGTGTTTGAAGACCAGGCCCTCAAAACTGTCACCAAGCTCATGGTCTACAGGGCCGTAGTAATACCTGCCCTCCTGTATGGCTCAGAGACGTGGACCATGTACAGTAGACACCTCAAGTCGCTGGAGAAATATCATCAGCAATGTCTCTGCAAGATCCCACAAATCCCCTGGGAGGACAGCCGCACAAACATTAGCGTCCTCGTCCAGGCCAACCTCCCCAGCATTGAAGCACTGACCACACTTGATCAGCTCTGCTGGGAAGGCCACATAGTTCGCATGCCAGACACGAGACTCCCAAAGCAAGCGCTCTACTCGGAACTTTTCCACAGTAAACGAGCTGAAGGTGGGCAGAGGAAACATTACAAGGACAGCCTCAAAGCCTCCCTGATAAAGTGCGACATCCCCACTGACACCTGGGAGCCAAAGACCGCCCTAAGTGGAGGAAGTGCATTCGGGAGGGCGCTGAGCTCCTTGAGTATCGTCACGGAGAACATGCAGAAATCAAGCGCAGACAGTGGAAGGAGCGTGCGGCAAACCGGGCTCCCTGCCCACCCTTTCCCTCAACGACTATCTGTCCCACCTGTGACAGAAACTATGCTTCTCGTATTGGACTGCACAGCCACCTAAGAACTCATGCTAAGAGTGGAAGCAAGTCTTCCTCGATTCCGAGGGACTGCCTGTGATGATGATGATGAATGTCTTCAAGCTTGACAGAAATTGTTAAAAATTAAAAAGAAAAGAACCTTTGTTGTCTTGTAGCCCTCCCTATTATGAAAAGCTTATTAAAATGTTAAATTGAGAGAGCACCATATTCTTGAAACTAAAATCAATAATTAGCATTGACTTCAGAGATGATATTGCACATTGGAAGTCAAAACCAAGTATCATCTTCCAGTGAAGCAGAGTTGGTAGATGGGGAAAAATTATCGAAAGGCATACTGATGTAATTCAGTCGCTAATTTAAAGTGATACATTCTGTCCTTATTTTTCTATTTGCATAAAATATTCCTATGTCCACCTTTATTATAGAAACTGCCAATATAAACTTGTCACGCTGTAGTTACACTACACAGTTGATAATCGGGGGACAGTACTCTGTGGTGAGGGTTGGTTGGTAGAGAACCTTTGTCTTACGTATGTTTAATGTAAGGCCCAGACTCTCGTACACTTCGGTGAAGATGTCAGCGATGGTTTGGAGTTGAACCTCCGAATGTGCACAAACGCAAGCGCTGTCTGCATACTGTAATTCAATGACAAAGGTTAGAATGACCTTGGATCTGGACTGGAGGCGCCGGAGGTTGAACAATTTCCCATTTTCCTGTAGTTTAGCTCCATTCCAGCGGGGAACTTCTTGAGGGTGAGATGGAGCATTGCAGCGAGGAAGATTGAGAAGAGCGTTGGTGCGATGACACAGCCTTGCTTGAACACCGGTCTGCACGTGTATTTGGCCTATGGTAGACCCGTTGGTAAGGATCACGGCTTGCATGTCATCGTGAAACAGGTGGAGGATGGTGACAAATTTTTGAGGGCAGCCAAATTTGAGAAAGACACTCCATAATCTCTCATGGTTGACAAAGTCGAAGGCCTACATTTTTCTTGGATTTGACACACGGTGAAGATCATTCAATTGTGCCCCTTAGTGGACGGAATCTGCATTGCGACTCTGGGAGGAGATCTTCAGCCTTTGAGCGAAGACGGTTGAGGAGGATTCTTGTGACTTTCCCTGTGGCAGAAAGCAGGGAAACTCCTCTGTAGGCACCGCAATCAGACTTGTCACCTTTCTTGAAGAGGGTCACGATTACAGCATCTCTGAAATCCCCTGGCATGCTCTCCTCCTTCCAGATAAGAGAGATGAGGTCATGGATTCATGCCAAGAATACTTCTCTGCCATGCTTTAGTATTTCGGCGGAGATTCCATCTGCTCCTGAGGCCTTGTTGTTCTTCAGTTGTCAGATGGCCTTTTCAACCTCAAATTGGGCTGGAGTTGTGCCGAGGTGGTGGTATGCTGTGGGATGAAGTCAAGGACTCCTACATCGAAGACAGAATCTTGATTAAGGAGATCTTCGAAGTGCTCCTTCCAGCGGGCACTGACTGCCTCTCTGCCTTTGATGAGTACCTCTCTATTCTTAGCCCTCAGCAGCTAGGACCTTGGGTGCTTGGGCCATAGGTGGTCTTGACTGTGCTTAAAAAATCCATCCACAACCACTTTTCATACCTCGTGAGCTTACTGTCAACAAGGACAGACATCGATGACAAAGGCCAACACCGCCTTCCGTGTGTCAGTGCAGCTTTCGGTCACATGAGGAAGAGAGTGTTCCAAGACTAGGATCTCAAACCCGGTACCAAGCTCATGGTCTACAGAGTAGTCATGATATGCCTCAGAGACATGGACTATGTACAGTAGGCACCTCAAAGCACTGGAGAAGTACCACCAATGCTGCCTCCGCAAAATCCTGCAAATGCGCACCAACATCCGTGTTCTTGCTCAGGCCAACATCCCCAGTATCGAAGCATTGACTACGCTCGACCAGCTCTGATGGATTGTCCACATGCCCGACACTAGACTCCCCGAAACAAGTGATCTACTCCGAGCTCAGACATACCAAGCGAGTCCCAGGAGGGCAGGAAAACGCTTCAAGGACACCCTCAAATCATCCTTGAAAAAGTCCCCACCAACACTTGGAAATCCCTGGCCCAAGACCGCTCAAAGTGGAGGAGAAGCCTCCGAGAAGGCGCCAAACACTTGAGTCTCTTCGTCGGGAGCACGCGGAAGCCAAGTACAAACAGCGGAAGAGCGTACGACAAATCAAGCACCCCACCCATCCATCCCTCCAACCACCATCTGCCCCACCTGTGACAGAGACTGTAGATCCCCCATTGGTCTCATCAGTCATCTGAGAACTCCTGTTAGTATGGAAGCAAGTCATCCTCGACTCCGGGGGACTGCCTAAGAAGGAGGAATACCATCCCACCAATGGGGTGCTGTAGTACCTCCACTGTTGAGAGAGATTGCACCGGGCACTTTCCATTCTAAAGGAGGACATAGGAATTAATAATGGAAACAAACCCGACATAAATCTTTAATATAGAGATGCTATGTATTGACATTAAAATGTGTTTTTTTGCCTGTTCTCTAGTTTAAGAGAATTTGATATATACTCGATCATGAAAAATTTGCAGGGCTATGGGGAAAGACGGGGAGCAGGACTAATTGGGCAGCTCTTCAGAGACACAATGGGCCGAATGGCCTCTTTCTGCACTGTTAAGATACTATGATTCTATGATGCACTGTAAACAATGTTAGCAGGAGGTTTCGGAAAGTATATTTCCATAACTTAATTAAAATCACATTTAGTCACTCAAAGATATACGCAATCTGACAGCTTTGATTAGAGGAGGCACTTGAAAGAAAAGCTGCTGATTTAGAGTGCAGAGATGTGGGCTGAAAGGGCGTCAGGGATTTGTGGGAGCATGGATGGGAGATTCTTAGGAAGGCAACTACTAAGAAGTACAAAGGTTGACAGTTGTTTGAAGTGGATTGGGAATGAATACGGAGAAGGTATTGGATTTGAGCACGTGAGAAATAATTAAGGGCGAGAGTGATTGTTCAGAGACTGGTGAGGCGATCCACCAAATCCCTCACTTGGCACCACCAGGTTCATAGGTTCTGGCCCCGATAACACTACCAAACACCCAGTAACCTGCATAGTGGGGTAAGCACCAATGTCTACTCTCAGTACAAAATACTTGCTTATTCTGGGACTCACTTTGAATGGGCCCCACCTTCATCAAAGAGTGACAAACTTTTGTTTGTTTGCAAAAACATTGAGGTAAATGAGGTTGAAAAATGTAATCACCTGCACATGATGCCGTTTGGATGAGAATGACACAAAGATCTCTCGCTTTTTGTGTTATGTATGTAACTATGTAATACTTGCCACCAGAGGGCGCGACTGTTGGAGTCCTAATGGTCACCTGCATACACGTGCAGGGCCAGTATAAAAGATTGGCTGCCATGTTGTTTCGGCACTCTGGAGTTGTAATAAAGAAGACGAAGGTCACACAAAGTTTAGCTCACAGTACTCAGCCTCGTGGAGTTCTTCTATACATAACAATTGGTGACGAGTAACAGAATACGAACCTTCACGTAACCATGGCTGCCGTTGGAATATTAGAGAGATTCGTAGAGGGTGATGATTGGGAAGCCTTCGTTGAGCGTCTCGACCAGTACTTCGTGGCCAACGAGCTGGAAGAAGACACTAACGCGGTCAAGCGCAGAGCGGTTCTCCTCACCGTCTGTGGGCCGAAAATAAACGGCCTCATCAAGAATCTGTTCGCACCGACAAAACCAACGGAAAAGGAATATACAGAGTTGTGCACGCTGGTTCGGGAATACCTCAAGCCGGGTATCGTTTTGACGCGCACCGTTGCTCCGGGGGCCAGGACGTGGCGGATTATGACACCGACCTGAGACGCCTCGCGGGACCTTGCAATTTTGGAGCTTCGTTGGGGGAAATGCTGCGGGACTTTTTCGTGCTGGTCACCAGCCACGAGGTCATTCTTCGAAAGCTGCTGGCTGCCGAAACCCTAGACCTGAGCAGGGCCATCGCGATCGCCCAGGCATGCAAGGCCACGGACGATAACACCAAACAGATATCTTCTCAACATCAAAGCTCACCGGCAAGTACTGTACATAAAATGACATCGCGAGCAGGCCGAACTGCATACGTCTGCGGCTGCAAGACCTGTGATGACTGAGTCCGCCATTGGGGGTGAATGTGAATCCATTAGCACCGCTCTGGTGGGTAATCATCGGGCCCATCAATGTCGATTCAAGCACTACGTGTGCAAAGGCTGCAGAACAATGGGGCACTTTCAGTGAATGTGCAAATGTGCTTGTGACTCACGACGATCAGCACGGATCACGCAGCACAGGCAACTCAACCCGAGGAAGAAGTGTATGGGGTACATATCTTCACCACCAAGAGCCCTCCTATAATGCTGAAAGTCAAATTAAATGGAGTTCCAGTATCCATGGAGTTGGACACGGATGCGAGTCAGTCAATAATGAGTCAGAAGGCTTTCGAGAAACCTTGGGGCAAAAATGCCCAAATTGAGCCCAATTAATGCAAAGCTGCGTATCTACACCAAAGAGCTCATACCAGTCATTGGAAGTGCGGCAGTGAAGGTGTTGTGTATCTGTAAAGCATGCACTCCAATGTTCCACCACCAGGGAGCGCATCCCCTGAAGTCCCAAGGGATCTCAGCATCCCTTGGGAGCACTGTATATAAGCCAGCCCCTAAGGCCTGTTCCTCACTCTGGAGTGTCAGATTAAAGACTGAGGTCACTGTTACTTTAACCTCCCTGTGTGCAATCTCATCTGTGTTAGGAACACACTCGAAGGGATCGTATGATAGGTCATGCGCAGCTCCATCATTGTGGGTGCATCAGTGCAACACTTGCTCGCAACTGAGCAATGCACCAAGGGAGGCTCCACGGAATCTGTGGTCATGGTCCTCCAAACCGTGGTCCAGGATCCATGTAGATTTGGCCGGCCCCTTTCTAGTAAAGATGTTTTTAGTAGTAGTGGACGTTTACACCAAATGGATTGAATGCATAATCATGTCATCCAGCATGTCCACAGCCACCATTTGAAAGCCTCCGGGCCATGATCGCCACCCATGGCTTGCCCGATGTCCTTGTCAGCGACAATGGACCGTGTTTCATCAGCTCGGATTCAATGAGTTTATGACCCGCAATGGCATCAAGCATGTCAGGTTTTCTCCGTTTAAGCCCGTGTCTAACGGTCAACCAGAGTGGGCAGTCGAAACAATCAAGCACAGCATGAAACATAGAAACATAGAAAATAGGTGCAGGAGTAGGCCATTCAGCCCTTCGAGCCTGCACCACCATTCAATATGATCATGGCTGATCATTCACCTCAGTACCCCTTTCCCGCTTTCTCTCCATACCCCGTGATCCCTTTAGCTGTAAGGGTCATATCTAACACCCTCTTGAATATATCCAATGAACTGGCATCAACAACTCTCTGCGGTAGGGAATTCCACAGGTTAACAACTCTGAGTGAAGACATTTCTTCTCATCTCAGTCCTAAGTAGCCTGCCCCTTATCCTTAGACTGTGTCCCCTGGTTCTGGGCTTCCCCAACATCGGGAACATTCTTCCCGCATGTAACCTGTCCCATCCTGTCAAAATCTTATATGTTTCTATGAGATCCCCTCTCATCCTTCTAAACTCCAGTGTATAAAGGCCCAGTTGATCCACCCTCTCCTCATATGTCAGTCCAGCCATCCCGGGAATCAGTCTGGTGAACCTTCGCTGCACTCCCTCAATAGCAAGAACGTCCTTCCTCAGATTAAGAGACCAAAACTGAACACAATATTCCAGGTGAGGCCTCACCAAGGCCCTGTACAACTGCAGTAAGACCTCCCTGCTCCTATACTCAAATCCCCTAGCTATTGTGGCACTTGTTCTGCCGGTGTTGCCGGGTTTCCACGTGATCATTGAGATTGGGGTGGACTCGGGAGAGCCTCAGAGAGTTGTTAACCTGTGGAATTCCCTGCCGCAGAGAGTTGTTGATGCCAGTTCATTGGATATATTCAAGAGGGAGTTAGATATGGCCCTTACGGCTAAAGGGATCAGGGGGTATGGAGAGAAAGCAGGAAAGGGGTACTGAGGGAATGATCAGCTATGATCTTATTGAATGGCGGTGCAGGCTCGAAGGGCCGAATGGCCTACTCCTGCACCTATTTTCTATGTTTCTATGATCGCACGGCTGTTTCACGTGACATTGATGTTAACAGCCCTGTGTTTGTCCTGAATTACGGTCATGGTCCCAAGTGGGTTGCTGGCACTGTTTTGGCCAAGGAAGGGAATAGCATGTTTATCATCAAACTGTTAAATGACCAAACATGCAGAAAGCATTTAGATCAGCCCAAATTGCGATTTACTGACAACCAGGAACAACTTGAAGAAGACATCATCATCGAAGATCCACCAACACACACCCAACCAGCAAACGACCTCACTGTCAATCACAAGGATAAAACCACCGTTCCTCACAGTCCGGTCACACCAGCCACGGTGCAATGCAGCAATGGTCCGATCAACTCACACACGCCAGGGTCTGAACTTAGACGATCAACCAGGGAGTGAAGGGCTCCGAATCACCTCAACTTGTACCGAAGACTTTGGGGCGGCGGGGAGGGAACATTGATGTTATGTATATAACTATGTAATACTTGCCATGAGAGGGTGCGACTGTTGGAGTCCTGATGGTCACCTGCACACACCTGCAGGGCCAGTATAAAAGGTTGGCTGCCATGTTGTTTAGGCACCCTGGAGTTGTAATAAAGAAGACTAAGGTCACACTAAGTTTAGCTCGCAGTGCTCAGCCTCGTGGAGTTCTTCTTTACATAACATTTTGAATGTCAGCTTGGCTCAACTGTTTGAATATAAGAACATAAGAAATAGGAACAGGAGTAGGCCATACGCCCCCTCGAGCCTGCTCCGCCATTCAATAAGATCATGGCTGATCTGATCTTGGGCTCAGCTGTGACCACTCTTGCTTCTGAAGGGTGAGAGTTCAGTGCTGGGTCATGCAGTACCGAGGGCGTGCTGCACTGGAACGATCGCGCTTGTCGGATGAGACATTATTTCCAGAAGAGCAGAGAGGTGTCCTGTTGAGTCTGGCCAACATTCTTGCCTCAACTACCTCTGCCAAAACAAACAGATTAACTGCAATTCCTCACAAGTTGCTTTGTGTGGGATCTTGCTATATAAAATGCCAACATAACTTCACAATGCCTGCCCTCCAAAAGTAATTAATTGGTTGCAAAGCTGCGTAGGAGCATCCTTGAGGACATGATGCATTATAAATATTTATCTCTCAACCAACATCACTGAAAAAGCAGCTGATCTGGCCATAGCTGTTTGTGGGAGCTTGCTGTGCACAAATTGGCTGCCGTGTTTCCTACATTATAAAAGTGATTACATTTCAAAAAGTGTTGCAAAGCGCTTTGGGACCTCCTGAGATTGGGGAAAGACGCTAGAAAACGCAAGTTAGTTCACATCTTGTCCCACCCTCCTGCCATCGTTTTAATATAGAGACTGCCTATTAAAATATATTCAGAGTGATTTTTTTTATTTTTTGAAATCCCCTTGCCCTAAAGTGATTGTTATCCGTTGTTTTTGTGATCCCCACGCAGTTACCCGGGCTAGTGATTCATGTGGATTTGCCGAAGTACTTAAACATCTGGATTGAAGAGGGGACACAGTACTTGAATGTGAATGAGATTACAGACGAGCTTTTGGAGGGGGGGGGGGGTGGGGGGAGGAGAAGTGGGGAGTCAGTTGTGTACATTATCTGGATATTTTTGACGGAGGCAATGAAAAGGTAACTGAAGTGGAAGTGTGGAGAAGCGGCGGCTCCATCGCCGCCTCCAACCAAGCCCTCCCCCTTTTTTTTTGCCTTGAACCTCCGGCAGCGCGGAAATCGCACCAGCAATTCAGCGTGAAAACTAGAGATTTCTGACAAAAGAAAGGCAAATATTAAAAGTCGAAGCTGCTATAATCAACAGGAGGGGTTTTTGTTTTGGTGCGAGTACATATTGGAGAGGGGGGGGGGAGGGGGCGAGAGAATCGCGGATTTGAAACAAAAAGCTGGTGAAAGATTACAAAAATTGTTGCAAATTTCGATCATGTTGCAACAACACAAAAAAAAGCAGAGGGCGGGTGTGGAGGGTAGTAGCGGGGGTTTTTTTTTTGTTGTTGCGCATGTGGTCTCCCGGTTTCGGGAACACGGGGTCGGGAGGGAGGGAGGGAGGGAGCGATGGATAGCTGGAGGTCGGTGAATTTTTTAACCTGCTCCAGCCGCTGCCGGCCGGAGTCTCAGTGACAATGCGAGAGGCGCTGCGCTTTTTGTGCGTGTGTGGTGTGGTGCGGTGTGTTGTGTGTGTCTGTACTTCTCACTCGCATCGGACCTTGCTTCATTCATTCATTCCAGCTCAGACTTTCAAATGCAGACTTTTTTCCCCACCCACCCCGCTCTCTCTTTTTGCTTTGGCAAGTTTGTTTTATATTTTTTCTTCTCTCTCTCTCCTTGGAATATAAATCTATATAAATTGCAATAATGCCCACCTTGCCCGTGCAGTTGTTCCCGGGACTCGGCGCTCCTTGTTGATTGTAACAAGAAATTTTTTTTTTTGACAAGACCCCGTTTGGAATTTTTTTCTTCTTTCCGCTGAAGATTTGCCTTGTGCGTTAGAAGGGGGGTCGGATACGCAGGCGTACAACTGATCTTCCGCCTTTCTTTCTTTTTTTTTTGGGTGAGACAGTTATTTTGGAAGAACAGAGGGCAAAAAGAATGCAGTTTTTATTTTAATAATTTGTTTTTTAAAGCAGCGGCTATTGTATGCATGATTTTTTGTTAAGTTGCCTGTAATTTTTTCTCTTCTTTTCTTGCTGGGGGGGGGGTTGGGGGGTTGGTGGTGGTGGTGGAATCAGGAATGGAGATGAAATACAAAGAGTGGATCTTGGAGACCATCGACTCTTTGCGCTCCCGCAAAGCCCGACCCGACGTGGAGCGGATCTGCCGGATGATCGAACGCAGGCACGGGCTGTCGCCGGCCGAGACCCAGCAGCAGCTGGACAAGCTAGTGCGAGCCGAGCTGGTCATCAAAGTGGCTTACAAGGGCTCCAACAGCTACCGCAACGCGGCCAAGTGGTACAAGAACAAGCAGCGGAAGAAGCCGCCGCCGGCGGCCGCCGCCGCGGGCTTGGAGAGCGGCGTGGCGATGGTGCGGGCGGCGGAGGGTGTCCTGCGGGAGCAGCAGCGGGACCGGGACCGGCGGCAGCAGCAACAGCTGATCCCCGGCGGCGGGGGCCAGCGGCCGGCCCAGCCCCAGCCCCAGCCCCGAAAGCCGCCACAAGGTGACAGCGAGCGGCGCGGGGTGACCATCCGAGACATCGGCAAGTACCTCGGCGCGGCGCAGGATCCGCCCGCCAGCAAAGTCGGCAAAGCCCGCCTGCGGCTCGCCTTGAAGCGAGACATCAACCGCGGCGCCCGCGGGCAGGCGGCGCCCGGCAACTACTCGCTCCCGCAAGTGGCCAGGCACGATGCGAGGGTCGCAGCCGCGTCCGCCCGGGCTCTCGCCAGCCACAAGGTGGGTGCATCTCTCTCTCTCTCTCTCTCTTTATTTCAAGTGTGTGTTTTGCAGGCGCGTGTTGTTGCATTTACCCCTCCCACACACACACTCACCACTGCATTTTATTGTGCGCCTGTCTGCCTCTCCCTCCCCTCTCCATCCTCCTCCCTCCCCTCTCACCCCCTCCTACCCCTTCCCCGTCCTCCTACGCCCTCCCCTTTTCACCCCCCCTCCCCTCTCACCCCCCTCCTACCCCCTCCCCTCACTCCTCAGCCCCTCCCCTCTCACCCCCTCCACTCTCACCCCCCTCCACTCTCACCCCCCTACCCTCTCCCCCTCTCGCCCCTTCCACTTCCCCCCACCCTTTTCCGCCACCCCTTCTCCCCCCCACACCCACTCCGCCCCATCCCCCCTCCTCCACACACCCACTCCGCCCCATCCCCCCTCCTCCCCACACCCACTCCGCCCCATCCACCCTCCTCCCCTTCCCCCACCACCCTTCCCCTTCCCCCACCACCCTTCCCCTTCCCCATCCCCGCTTCCTCCCCTTCCCCATCCCCGCTTCCTCCCCTTCCCCATCCCCACTTCCTCCCCTTCCCCATCCCCCTTCCCCATCCCCCTCCTCCCCATCCCCCTCCTCCCCATCCCCCTCCACCCCTTCCCCATCCCCCTCCACCCCTTCCCCATCCCCCTCCACCCCTTCCCCATCCCCCTCCACCCCTTCCCCATCCCCCCTCCTCCCCATCCCCCTCCTCCCCTTCCCCATCCCCCTCCTCCCCTTCCCCATCCCCCTCCTCCCCTTCCCCATCCCCCTCCTCCCCTTCCCCATCCCCCTCCTCCCCATCCCCCTCCTCCCCTTCCCCATCCCCCTCCTCCCCATCCCCCTCCTCCCCATCCCCCTCTCCCATC